>NC_044052.1:10314893-10464893 GCF_902167405.1 Gadus morhua
GTTCTGCGAGTATCCCAACTTAACCATGAAGCATATCTGCAAACTGTAAGTCATTCATTTCTCATTACTCTTGGGCACATTGATGTATTTTGGCTTCCTGGTGAGTTAACCTGTTACCTGAAGGTTGATCTTAGTAGTAAGGATGTTTTATTGGTTCATGGGTTACTTAGGTATTTGGTTTATGTTTGTATTAATGATTTGTTAAAATGGTTACAGGCTCCAAGTTATTGTTGTAAGCTGGAGTAATGGGTTGGGTTCTGATATCTTCAGTCTTCTTTCATTCTACTCTCCTGAGCTCTGCATCTTCATCACATGAGTGTTGCTTTACTGATGAGGGTGTGGTCTGAGTGAGCAGAGGTGCATACTGGGATACAGAGCTGTCTCGAGTCTACAGGTCTGTAGACACGCCCCCTCAGGGGAAACCGAGTGTTTGAGAAACTGTCATGACGTCAGTTACATGGACTGGAATGTTCTTAAAGATGGAGACAGGGATTCAGAAGGAGAAACACCAGGGGGAGATGAGGGGGCTCCTCATCTCAACGACTAAAACAAAACTTCAGTCTGACACAGAGAACCATGGAACACATTCAACAGTCCCCTCCAGGCATCGTGACTCCTCAGGAACAGTTTCATTTCCAAGAAGGTCTTATTTGGGGCCATCCCCATATGGATCCTGCTCCTCAAGAGCCACCCCCCTCCACTGGGTGGTCTTCTGAACAGATGACCTCCTTCCTGTCCTCAGGCTGACTAAAGCTGCACGTTTGCATCTGTGAAGGCCCCTCATTCAGGAAACCACTGGACTACAAAGACATGACTTCAGAGATGTTGAATCAACCTGGTACACATTTTGGAGATGCCAAGCATAATCCATCACCAATATGGGACGCCACTGAAGAATGTTGCACATAATTTACGTCTCTGTAGACATTGGTTGTTCTGTTATGGGTGCCCTGGCAGGAGAGCTGGGGGGGGATGATGGAATGTTATTTGCTATGAGGTTTTTACCCTGCATGATTGTTTGGCCCTTTATGGCTCAGTGGTGTGTGTGTTTGGGTTTGACATGAGATGGAAGATTATTGAGCATCGCTAGGGTTCTACTGTGTGTGTGTCTCCCACTCACACCTGGCATGGGGTTCTACGTGCTGTCCTTGGTTCTATGTGTGTGTGTGTGTGTCCGGCTTGCTTTGACAGTGATAATGTTCATACGGGGGTCTGTGTGATTGGCTTGGGATATTGGAATGGTCAACTAAATCATACCTGATGGCCCATTTTATCTGATAGCACCCTACCATTGTTGGGAACGGCAGTTACTGTTCCAGAATGACGTATGCCTTTCCTGAACGGCATATGCCGTTCCACCTGAACGGCAGTTACCGTTTCAGAACGGCATGTGCCGTTCCACCTGAACGGCATGTGCCGTTCCACCTGAACGGCAGTTGATGGCAAGCCATCCCCGCCAGAAAACGGCATCATTTAGACGCGTATCACCTTCATTACACCGTAAAAAACGCCGTAAAATGTAGAAAAACTGAGTATTTTACGCCGTCATGCGCAAAAAAGCGCCGCTTTTTACGCCGCAATTAAGCCTTTCAAGAGCGCGCGTAGAAAGCGCCGTTTTGAACATCAAACCGCGCGTAAAATACAGCGCTTTTGTGCACATCACAACGCCGTAAAATACGGCGTTTCTCTAGTACGCTAATAATCTCCGCCCTTCTTTTCTCTCAGCCAATACCTTTTCATAGCTCATCTACTATAGTAGATGAGCTATGATGGCACAATTGGATCGGGGAATCCAACATAGGTTCTTGAAATGCAACACTGCTCAACGGCTTGAACAAATCCGTCTCTCTTCTGCTCTTTTCAGCTCTCTCACATTACTCTCAAACCGTGCCTACTAGTGATGGGAATTTCGGCTCCTTTTAGTGAGCCGGATCATTTGGATAAGCTCACCAACAAGAGCAGGCTCGTTCGGCTCCCAAACGGCTCTTCATATTACCACCTATACCTTTTATAATTCAGCCAAATGTAGCCCGTTTTGACTTATGATTTGTATGTGTAGGGCAGGCCTATATGTCACTTAAATGATTCAATGCATCCTATTATTATTCAAAAGTAAAAATTACATTTTCTAATATCAATAAATTGCTGTAGCTGATTGTTTTCATTGCATTTGAGCGCATCGTGCATTCCCGTCCCTCACTGCTTGCTTATGGGTATGATCCTTGTCTATCCCCACTTTATTGGTTGCATGCATGCGCGTGACAGTCAGGCACTGCACATACGCATAGCATGCACGGAGCCCTGTAGCGCGGAGATCTTCATATAATTCTGCCTAGGCAAACTTTATATATAAATAAAAGAAAAGAAACGGCTCGCGGTCGGGAGCCGACTCCCATCGTTCACTTAAAAGAACCGGCTCTTTGAACCGGCTTGTTTGTGACCGACCCATCACTAGTGCTTACAGCGATTTATCTACTAGTTTAAAGTCGACACCAGGATATACCACAAGGTGTCATTTTCCCCCTGTGAAATAAATACATACAAAATACATAAATACTAACCTGCTAATTAATTCCCTGTTAAATCATGTTGGTTGTGTGTTTTTCCAGCACTGAGACCACCTATCACTCCAACATTCACTGTGTTCTGTGTCCTGTGTCCTGCATTGCCTAGCAACCATTCTCAACCCCATGAAGCGCATAACAGAAACCCATTGACGCATGATCACTGCCAGTCCCGTAAGAGAGATTCAAGAGAATTAAAAGTATCTCAATCTTATTTATCAGGGAGAGATGTATTATACTGCAACCTAAATGGTGTGTTTTTGTGCCAGTGAGACAAAGTTAATGAACAAACTTGGTTCAAGTGAAAATATTTCACGTAATCAACACCATGATTACAATGCTTCCCCATGACGCATCCTAAACCAGAAGCAAAAAGAAAAAATAATTCTGGCCTTCTTGCTAAATTTCAATAACCAGTTCCTAATCCCCTTTTTTTGTAAAGCACTTGTAATAATTACAATATGAATATAATATATACTATGATTATTCTTATAGGAGATTACAGAGTAAAGGTCAATTATACAATTTTATCCCAATTATCTAATAATTCAAACACAATGCTCTGTCTCCAGTAATAGCCAACACTCTATAGTAATGTTTATCCTTTCCCATGTGATTGGACTCCCATGTGATGCTAGGGAGGGGGGCTATCTGAAAAGAAAAGGGGCCTGAGAAGAATGTGGTTGATGAGGGGGTGGATGTGTGTTAGTTTGTGTGAGACAAGAGAGGGATAGAGAAGCACAGAGTACAGCAACAGTGCGTAAAGTGCACCAAGGAGGCAGCTGACAAATGATGAAGGTAAGAATTAAAATGTGTCTTCTGATTTTTCATAAAAAAGGTTGTTACAGTGATAAGTGTCCATCTTTGAACCGGTTTGTAGATGGACGGGCTATTTGAAGAACATCTTCTTGAAAGAAACAACTTTCACCCCCTATGGGCCTCTTGATTACACATGCGATTTGGTGACCCACAGGGTGGGTTTTGTGTGCCAGTGTTGGTTAGTTTGTTAGAGCCTGGTTAGTTTGTTATCACAAGGGGTACAGGGATTCCTTCCACCAGAGAAACAAGAGAAGCAATCAGGCAAGGAGCCAACATCATTTTGTACAAAAAATGTAATTCACTGCTCGATAATGACAAAAATAAAAATTGTACTATTGACATTTTTCTCCAAAGCTACTTCCAGTAATTACTATTACCGGAGTATTGCAAAAATATTCCTACATACAGTTTCAAAATCTAAATCATACGATACAATATAGCAAGAGCAGAGGCTGAACTCATTATCGTTAGGTAAATTTATAAAATGTTGTTGAATGGAAATACTCAAAACTTGTTAAATAATTATCTGTGCTCAAGACTCAAACCAATAATTGAAAGATGGTAAGTTTGTCAATATGCTGGTGTGGATTTCTCTTATATTCTCAGTGTTTGGAACAATGTTCATCATGTGTCAGTTTCAAGAGTATTCTCTCAAAACAGTTATTGGAAAGTCAAATAATCTTTTCTTTTTTTTTAACATTTATGCCTGAATTGGCTCCAGTTAAAGTCCTCAGGCTCAGTCACATCCTTGTCCTTTGTATGTTTGCATTCATAAAATCTAGGGTAAACTCACACTACTGTAGACATCCAGGATGAGTGCAATCAGCAACCTGACACAGCAAGCAGCCTTGGAAAGCAGCAGCCTCTACAATAGATCGAAGGGGTCTTACAATGGGAGCAGCGGTTACCAGAACCCCTTCTCACCCACTATGGACAAAGCCATCAATGGCTTCACCATCATCATCCTCTTCATCACGATGGTGTCTCTTGGGTGCACGATGGAAGTGGCCAAGATCAAGGACCACATCTTCAAGCCAAAGGGGGTTGCCATTGCTGTGGTGGCCCAGTTCGGCATCATGCCGCTGACTGCCTTTTGCCTGGCCACCGTCTTCAAGCTGGAGCAGATTGAGGTCCTGACTGTGTTGATCTGTGGGTGTTGCCCAGGGGGAAACCTATCCAACATTTTCTCTCTGGCACTGAAGGGAGACATGAACCTGAGGTAAATCATTCTCGAATCGTGTTAAATCATTACCTGCTTTTTCATCAACTGCAAATACAGGACTACAAGCCTAAACTTGAACCTGAAAGTGTTCAGCGTTCCATGCCTGATTTCTGTCCTTGTGTTTCGTTTCAGTATTGTCATGACCACATTCTCGACGCTCGCTGCCCTGGGAATGATGCCCCTCCTGCTACTCATCTACAGCCAGGGCTTGGGCAGTCTGCAGAACGCTGTGCCATACACAGGCATCACCATCGCCCTCTTCATGACCCTCGTTCCCTGTGGCTTCGGCATCGCCCTCAATCATTACAAACCCAAATACTCAGCTGTGGTGATCAAGGTGGGCCCTTCCTTCCTTCTGAACTCAGACATTAGTGACCTCCACCGAGGAGGTTGTGTTCTCTCGTTTGTGTGTCTGTCCTTCTGTGTATCTGTGTGGGAAACTGCGCCGGCAACCAGAAGTCTCAGAAGATGATTTTGAACATAAGATGAACAGATTGATTTCTGCAGTGGACTGTCTCCAACATGGGTTTGATTCTAAACCTTTACAAACACTTTGTCGCAGGATGTTGGTGGCCAGACAGGATGTTTTAACTTGTTTTCCCAGCGGCTAGGGGAAACATTGAGTTGGTTTGCTCTTTGGATGGCATATCTTTTATAAGACCAACAATACTGCTGGAACAGGGTGATGGCATTTCAGCTGAGTCTTCCATTCAGTGTGAACTGAAAAAGCCACCAAGTCATCAAAAGCCATGACAGCATAATCAAAATACATAAAACCTTTTTGAGTCAGTTCTTTTACAGATTGTCACCCCAAGGAAATGATTGGTGCAATCATTTTCAGGCGAAATAAAGTGAAACGCCCTAGACACACAGATTAAGGCTTATCTGCCATCAGATTTAGGATGTTTAAGTAAAGGCTGATTTGGGTGACTAGTGTGTGGTATATCTCAAAACCCTATGCTAATTGTGCAATGTCTCATGGTAATGAAGATGTTTGGTGACCTCCCCAAGCCCCGCAACATTTCTAAAGGGACCTTCTGGGTTGTCATTGGATTCAGCTCGGAGCAGCCAATTGGCTCCCTCAAAGCCAGGCCGACTTCTACTAAGCTGATTCCTTAGCAGTGGTCTTTGCTCTACTGAGCACATTGCTTAGTTGAACAATGATTTGTGGTCACATGTTAACATTTGTTTGCCTTCTTACAATTGACTTTTCCTGGATGCGATACGCCTCTCATCTGAAGCTCCCTCTTGGTAGGTTGGTCTCAGCATCTGTCTCATTTCCTCGGTGGCCGTCGGCGTCATGTCGGGCATCACCATCGGGGGGTCGGTGTGGGTGGTGCTGTCGCCACAGATCATGTCTGTGGCCGCACTGATGCCGCTGACCGGCTATACGCTCGGTTACGTCATGTCCACCATCTTTAAACAAAACCATCAGTAAGTGAACTATTTTAATGGAACTCATTTAACATTTGGGACATTTTGCTGAATAAGTGTCACACAAAGCAAACTTTTTTTTTTGGTCAGATGTAGAAGGACTATCTCCATGGAGACAGGCTGCCAGAACATCCAGCTGTGTGCAACCATCTTGAAGGTGGCGTTCTCTCCTGAGGTCATCGGGCCCCTATATCTCTTCCCCCTCATCTATATTGTGTTCCAGGGAGGCGAAGCCCTCGTTTTCATCCTGCTATTCAGATGTTACGAAGCGTTTAAGCCCAAAATTGAGGGTAAATGTCACAGCTGAACATATTGTGCTATCATGTTTTTCTTAATTCTCACCATCTCCAGTGTGAAGCAAGCAAGTTCAACCCCTCATCTTTCAAAAGTCTTGCTTCTAATCCATTTACTTTTTTGTTTGTTTGCTTGTACAGAAAAGACAGTACATCCAAATGTTAACGTTAACATGGAGGAAATTAAGACGTATTGAAGGAGTTTGCGGTTGGATCTCCCAGGCTGAAGTGCTGCAGGGTCGAGGACAAACAGCCTCCTCCCTTCGTGTCGTTTACCTCAGGCAGTAACATGACACGGATATGTGTCACATGTCTAGAGACACTGCTCTTTAGTACGCATAAATGGAATTTTTATATTGAAACAATCTGACGATTGTTAAATTAATATTGCTATAAAGAACTATCTTTTAGGGTAAATGTTTTGAAATAATATATCACAAGATCATTACAAAAATAAGATTGTGTTTAGAGTAAGATTAGACATGTTTTCATAATGTTATAATAATTATGTTTGCGTGTAAATTTACTTTGAAATATGCAGAGATGTAAAGTTTATGAATAAATTACCATAAGGAGGCCAACTGAAACACATTTGTCTGCGGTATTTTGTGGCACTAAAAATAACAATTAAAACAATGGTAAAATCGACACCTCAAATAATATTTAATTTGAATGAACATAGTATATACAGTTAAAACATAAGTTATTATTTTTACAAATATTAAAATACAATCTTTAAAACAAAAAAAGTCCTTTGCTAAATCCAAAAGGAAAGCAAAACGTAAACTTGAATTCTGACATCATACCATAATGAACAATAAGTAATTTGTTTCAGATTTTCCCATCAACATTAAAAGCTGTGATATTACATGCCTGCGGTAGAGTTCCACCCTAGCACTGTGAAAAGATCCTTTTTAGAAAACCTTTTTCCAGGATTGTGGAAGCATAAAAAGAAAAGGAAATAAAAGAACTGTGGCTGATCAACAGCAATCTGGACATAAACACTCAATACTAACCCCATAACCAAGACTCAGCGAGAGCAGCCTTTGCAAGCAACCAGAATAAATAAAGTTTGGACATTTTTTCAGGGGCGAGGTGTGTTAAAGCTACACAAAACGATCACGAAAGGCGTCGACGTCAATTCACATTCATTATGAAAACATCATTCAATTCCAGTGAATTCCTTTTCTTACAGATGCTTGTGCATAGAAGTGAAAAGCTAAGGCCATTGGAAGGGGTATGAATGTAAACGGTAGAAAAGTCCTAGGGCCCCAGCTCTTCTGGGCTAAAGGACCAGACGACTCACTAGATGGTTAAATCCAGTCTACGCGCATCTCACAGTCTTCAGAGTCCTGTGACTCTGGACATAATGGAGGGGAAAAATAAAAACAGATTAAAAGAATGTGTGCTTGGGTATGACAGTCCCGGGGTTGGCTTGGCAGGCCTTCATGCATCATTCCTGGTGCACGTGTAGTGTGTTAACCACCAGGTTAACAACGTACATTGGGCAAGACATAGTGACGAGATGGATCCCTCTCTAAATACATACCTTGCTGCTCCCTCATGGGGCTTTCTCTCTTTTTTTTTTGCGCCTAAATCCCAAGCTAAGCCGAATTGACCAAAAGATCAAACTTATGCATTTGAGTCAGACATTAAGTACACGCAAGGATTCCTATAAAATGTTGAAGCATTTACGTATGTACAATGTGGAATCCCATCCCTCTAGGGGTGCGCGGGGGGATTCTGAAAGTCAAGCAGCCTGTTTGAGCCGGTGCGTCGGGCGGTCAGATGGGGGGGGGGTCTTCTGTGTTGACAGCTGCCGTCGTCTTGCTCAACGCCACAGTGTGGGGAAGAAGCAGCAACGGCACCATGCAGTCTCTGATGTGTTCGGGCACTGCGTCCGGTCGGTCAGTCTCAGGCCTCCTTCAACAAAGGCATATCTGCGGAGGGGGACAAACAGAGAACCACACGTTCAATATAGTGCTGTCAAGGGATTAAAATATTTAATCGCGATTGTTGTCATAATTAACTCGCGATTAATCACAAATTTTTTTCTATTCTAAATATCCCTTGATTACGTGCTGCTAGCCTTTTAGTGAGATCAGAGTGTTGAGAAGGACAGTAATAAAATATATTTGGTAGGATGGATATAAGAAGAGAGACCCGCATTGAATTCACCCCGGTCCACTTTACATCGGGTAGGTGCATGACAGTGGTAGGCCTACAGTAAAACTTCAATAGCCCAGGCTTTTATTTGTTTCAATCACTGAACTTTCGAACAAAACTCTTGCTCAGCAAAGATGGGAAGTACTATAATATTTATTATTTAAACCAGTATGAATATTCCTACCGTACGTAGGCCTACACACATTACCAGGCTATCGAATAACGCCCACACACACACACACACACACACAGGTAATCTGGAGAGTCGGGAGAATTCCCGGTGGGCCGTTAACGTTTCGGGGCTATCGGGCTGATTATTGTGGGATAACAATATTGCGTTCATAAAAGTTCCTTGCCGCGCCGTCCGGCAGCCTGAGCTGTGCACCCGCAACCTCTCACTCACTCAACAACCGCGACACAAAAATACTGTCAACGTCGCAACCAAGTCGATTTTGTCTAGAGGGGAGTAACTGAGCGCCCCCTCCCAAAGTGGTACAGCCCAGGTGGGCCTTGAACTGCGATTGGTCAGAAAGACGTAACAGCTAATGACAACATTGAACTCTCGTGCAGGCTCGAACAGAGTGACACACAAACATACACACACTCTTAAGGAGTTTTTCACCCGCTCCGTATCCTTGCTTGCCCCAACAAGTTTGTGTGACGTGCTTGCTGTTTAGTTTCTGGTGTAGCTAGATCCGGTATGGTGTCGTTTTTCTAACGTGATTAGATGTTTGTTGTTGCTAGACAGCAGGTGAAAAAACGACAACGTTTGCCAAGCCAAAAGAGCGCTAATCGCGCGCAAAAAAAAACGAACGCCGTTAAAATTGGTTTGCGTTAACGCCATTAATAACGCGTTAAACTGAGAGCACTAATTCAATACCATCCTTCAACAACAACAACCCTAACAACGACAGCTGCTTAGCAGAGCAAGCGAGCGGTTCCGGGCCCTTACCATCGGAGAAGTCCATATCTGAGTCCACCAGGGACAGGCTGTGTTGATCCCTGCTGGTGGGGGGCTTGTTATGGTGGGAGGGGGCAGCGCCGGCGGCCCCTGCGTGGTGCTCCAGGGCCCAGCAGGACGATGAGGGGGACGGCGTGGAAGAGGAGCAGGAGGAGGAGGAGAAGGAGGGCGGTAAAGTGTGGACCACCGCCATCTCCGAGTGCTGGTGGGACGAGGGTCTGGAGGGGCCCGCCTCTGGACTCTGCTCGCCCTCCGACAGCACGATCTGCACCCGGGACTCGGGACCCGGGGTGGGGGGCCCCCCGCCGTTCACCGCCTCCTCGTAGGAGGGCAGGGTCACCTGGACGCCCTCCACCATGATGGACACGGGCTGCCCGGTCACTCCCTGATCCCGGCTGGCCGAGAGAACACAACACAGCCTTACTGTGAGGTTACATTACGACACTCTACGTTAACCACCCAACAAGCGCCTGACCCGACATACGGTCTGAACCCGGATTATCCGAGATGAGAAGCGCCCGGGGAAGGGAGGACTGGCGACCGCACTCACCGGTGGAAGGACTTGAGCCTAGGCTGCAGCAGCACAAACAGCACCACCAGCAGCAGGACCAGAGCCACAGAGCTCGCCGTAGACGCCACGATGGACAGCGTGGGCATCCCTAGTGGCAGCTTTGGATCGCGGTCTGTGGGGGGTGGCACAGACATGGGAGTAAACAAACAGGATTTCTAATGGCATTATACTAATGAAAATAATAATATATCTCATTTATATAGCACCTTTCATTGTCAGTGAAAATCTCATGGTGCTGTTACAGTGCATTAAAGTCACTAAAAGCAGAAAAAACGACAGCAGGGGAAAAACTAGATAAACCGTCCCCTGTTTACCTCCATCCATCAGGCAGCTGATCTGCATGGGGTCGTCCCACTCCCCGTTCAGGCAGGTCAGGTACTTGTAGTCCCCCTTGAGGATGAAGCCCTCGGCGCAGAAGTACTCGATGACCGTGGCGTGGGAGAGGCTGCGGCAGGGCGCGGGGTGGCAGGTGTAGCCCCCGTTCACCGGCTGGTACGGGGGGAGGCACACTGTTCGCGGATCGACAGATTCCTCATTAGAGAGACTCTTACTCTGGGACCCTGTGTTCCGGAAAGCAGGCAGGATGATCGAACCCTGGGGGAGCGTCTCTGCTGGCCGCACTAGTGCGTCCGTTAACCATGACGTTTGACCAACACACAGCATTAAGCGCGAGCGTGAACAACAGCAATGTCTTACTTGCATCATTTTGTCATCAATGTACTGGTTTGTGTAATTACAATTGTAGCAGGCATGCTCACGTTTAACGCCATCAAGCGGAATTAACACCGCAAAGCAATTTTGACAAATGATATCGGGAGCGGCTGTTTATGTGAAGCCAGGAGAGACGGACACACAGGGTCGATCCCCCAGACTGGGTCTAGCGTGGTCCTTTAAGGGTCACGGGGCGCTGGTGAATTTACCGTCACTCCGGATGCAGCGGGGCGGCTCCGACGACCAGCGGCCCAGCGGGCTGCAGGTTAGCAGGCTGGCTCCCTCCACCAGGAAGCCCGAGTCACAGCTGTACTGCAGCACCGTGCCCACGGGGAAGGAGCCCCGGTTGCTCTCGCTCAGGTTGGTGGAGCCGTGTTGCACCATGACCGGCCTCACACACACTAGGGGGAGGGAAAGAGGAAGAGAGTTACACACCACTAGGTCACGCCAAAATAGGCTCGGCGGTATCAAGGGTGTTTAGAAATACTGTTCAAATGATTAATCAATACCATCAAAAAATACAGACTCTCTATTCAACTAGTTTCTGACATCTTATGAATAAATATATTATGTTGATAATAATTCTGTAAAAGTTAGTATATATAAATAAATAGTCCAAAATAAATTTGCCGTTACATTTTGATATGAACATCCTTACTGTACCGATAGTGATATATTATTGTTTCTCTTTCTTCTGACAAATTAACTCATGTAAGTCGCTTTGGATGAAAGCGCCTGCTAAATTCCCTAAATGTAAAGGTAATTTTAGAAAGACATAGGTTTCTTCGCCAACAATTAACAGCTGGCACGGTTCCCAAGCGTTTCACATTGTTCCACGTGGTTCCACAACATCCTGACATCAAAGCTGAAGGGACATTTATAGCAGTTTAGCGATGACGTACGTTAGAGTTGGAACCAACCACCAACCTTGGCTGACGCAGCTGACCTGCGTCGACGCGTCCCACTGACCCTCCTGGCAGGTGACGTATTTGTAGTCCCCCTTGAGGAGGAAGCCCTGGTCGCAGAAGAACTCGATGACGGTTCCGTCTGAGAACCGGCGGCAGGGCGACGGGTGGCAGGTGTAGCCGCCGTTCGCCGGCTCAAAGGGAGTCCGACACACTGATGAGGAGGAGGAGACGAGAGCACAGCATGTAGAACAGAACGCACAACAGGGTCCCTCTTTGGCAGGCTTGAATCATGTTGTTTTTTTGACTATGGACAAATGATACGACACCGCCATTTTTAAAACAGCAGGGGAGTGTGTGTGTGTGTGTGTGTGTGTGTGTGTGTGTGTGTGTGTGTGTGTGTGTGTGTGTGTGTGTGTGTGTGTGTGTGTGTGTGTGTGTGTGTGTGTGTGTGTGTGTGTGTGTGTGTGTGTGTGTGTGTGCGTGCGTCGTCAGCAATTGAGTAGACGAGCGAGGAGAGCGAGCGGTAGCGTATGTGTCTCAGTCTAGTGAAGAACCGAACAAGTCCGGTTATGTGTAAGAATGAAGTAGTCAATCTACTTGCCTGTCAATCTGACAACTTGACCTGAGTGATACAATTTAGCCAGACATTTAATTTGTCTGCACTAACAGCTAATATCATGTGGATGGATCTGGACTGGAAGGATAGGAGGGATAGAAAGGTGTGTCGCGCTTTCTGCCTTCTCGCACCGCGAGACAGGTTTGTGGCTCTAAGTGTCATGATTTCAGTTTCGATACGCATATCATTACAGCCCTAGTGGAAACCATAGTTGTAAATATCACGAAACTGTAACCTCTGTACTCAAATTACCTCCTGTGCTTTGTTAACTACTTACAAATGAAAAAGCTGTATTTCTCTTCAGGAAGTATAAATCAGAAACGTTTATAAAGTACAGTCAAACTAGTGACTCTGTGATTAATACCTCCTCAAAAGGGTGTTCAACTCTTTGGCAGGTCGGTCTTAAGCAGGCAGATTCTATAACTTATAGAGAAGCAAATGAAACAAACCCAACCCCACATAACCTAGTATGTTCGTCTTACGGCCACTGTGGACGCATCGCGGCGGCTCCGCCGACCAGTGTCCCAGCGGGGTGCAGGTGAGGGTGCTGGGCCCGTCCGCCACGTAGCCGGGGTCACAGCTGTACTGGAGCACGGTCCCTGCGGGGAGGGAACCCCGGTTGCTCTCCGTTAGGTTGACCCAGCTGTTCGCCACCATGTAGGGCCTCACGCATCCTGGGGTGGAGAGGGGAGAAAGGGGCGCGATCTGAGAAAAGGTTTTGCGGTTTTAGACTAGAAATCAAGCGGCTATTGTAGCAGCTTCACGTGTGCCCTGCGTGAGACTCGACATGGCTGCTGTGTTGTTGAGCTGCAAGGAAAACAAGAGCCATGAGAGGAGAGCCACCTGTGTCTAGAACGATAGTTCTGGGTGGTAGAAGACTATACATAAAAATGTAGTTAGAAAGAATAGAAAGAGTAAGTGTAACTCTATGGTCTATATGGAGAAGTTATAAATGGGTCATATTACAATGCGATATTGGAACAAGGGAAAGTAGGCAGGACAAGCTATATACTTCTTATCAGCTTTGGCAGGGTTGCAATCTGTCTGCCTGTTGACCTTATTTATGGTGTTGTGCGTTTTCTGGGTCAGGCGTGTGGGGCTTTTTATTGCTTCCCCACGGTTGAAGTAAACTTAAGTTAAGTGTTGGAAGAGAGCCTTGTGATGGTGAGAAACTAACCTCCTCAGGTTGTCAAACCACAAACTGGCCAATTGACTGCAATATATATGCAATTGTAAACACACCTTTGTAAAATGTCTGCTAGCTATTGCCACTCTTTGACCCAACTAAACATACTGGAGGAAAAGGCTGGCTGATCAATCTAAATATTCAAGTCAAATGTAATTTGAATTTTCAACAGAGGTTTAAGTAAACGTCCAAGATTTCATGCAGGTTGATTATCTATTAAATCAAGTTGCCACATTGTGCCAGGTGAGACATGAGTCATATGCATGACTGATATTTTAATTGATTACTAATGTATAACACAATTGGTATATTTTTGTTAATCAGGCAATTTGACAGTTTATCTCACTGGCTCCGTGGTAATTGTGGAATCGATAAAACTTCCAACTGTGTAACTCACCTAAGCCATGTCCAGTCGACAACACTGCGAGAACAACAAGCAGGGAGAAGGGTCGTATGTTGCCAGAAGTGCAGGGCCAATAGGCGTCTGATATTGACGCAACCATTCCATTGCACATCTTTCCTGGCAGACACAAGCCGACCTGGCAAGAACACAGGAGGACTTAACGTAAACAGACATACACATGAATGCAATGGCGACCAATCCGAAAACCTTGACACAATGCGGACAACTGCATGACGCATGAATTCTGCATAAACTGGAGAGTTGCCAGTGAAATGGGCGTAATTTACGAAGGAACGTTCTTATTTCCTAGTACTTTAACACGGCGACGAAAAAGGATCTCCGCTTGTTCACAAACAGTCGTATACTGTTTGATTTAACGCACTGGATTTAAATCGACAAACAGGTGAACGTTTGGTTGAGTTAAAGTTAGACTATGAGCTGTGGTTGTGACCTGGTTGGGAACGGCCGGACTATGCAGCTACACGCCCATTTCCACTCGCTTCCTTGTTGTTGCCCTACAGCCCGACCAGAGAGAACAATGCAACAGTCTAAGGACAGCTATTATAAAACATCGCCAACACATGAATGCTCACGCCATTGATATATTCGGAAACATAATACCTGAATACAAGGAAAAACGTTTTACCGGGCTGTCATTGTTAGCTTCCCTGTTGGTTAATCCCATATTATTTTAGCTAGCGTGCTAACGGGCTCAATAGCAAAGCAATTCTCGACGGTACTTACCACAACACTGCCTCGTATCCCCCTCAACCTCTTCCACTCTCGCTAAGTGGTCATTCAACACTAGTATAAATCCATCATCAGGTTCACATAAGGTTTTACTGGAAAACAGGGGGTATACAATTACACCGAAAGGCAGTATGACTAAAGTGACAGCTAGCTAGCCTGGTAACCTCTAGCCCGCTAGCCGAAGTGATCGAATCTGAAACCCCAGCTGGGCGGGGGGTGGACCCTGATGACGTCACGTAACCTTAGAAACCAAAAAGTCACGTTAACTATATGGATGTAAACATCCGGTTGAGTTGGCGTCCATAGTTACCAACCGAAAACGTAAAATGTATTTTAGTAGCGTCTGGTTTGGCTAAAACCCTCAAACAGAAACAACAGCCAGGACGGATATGACGAGGGGCACTCTGGATCGAAGACCCCGGTCTGCATCGAGTGAGCGGCCAGGTAGCCGGGCATCGAGCGTGTCCTCAGACGAACCTCAGGTTGTCAGCAGGAGTCCAAGCGGTCTTTCAACCCGCCTTGATGCTCTGAGGAACGAGAACGCCAACCCACAGGTAAAAATAAATGAATAAATAAAGATGTATTGGCCTATATTTACGGAAGAGTATTAGCGCCATACGTGAATTATTTTGAATTCTGAGTAAAGTCTGAAGTCTGAGAAAAAATTGGAATGTCAGCAGTCAACTTAAAATATAAAATCAAATGTGGCCCTAATCCTCTACCGTATAAATCTTTACAGTAAAACATGTACAGGGATATCCTAGAAGGCTTCACGTGAAATCTGCTCAACGAAGCAAATACATATTTAACGCACTTTGATGTAAAAAATATGAAGAAAATCCAGCATCTACAGGCCCATATGAAAAAGGCCCATATCTCACCTTAAGGAAAGTCAGCATTACATGATATTTAAAGCATTCGCATTCCATCATGAGGACACAAATATTTTTTTAATTCTAAAGCGGAAACGAGAGCTTAATGATTCTGAATGAACATTTTATTTATTTATTCATTCCGCGATAAAGAACGTCCATCTGTACATTATCTCGCCTATTCCATTTTACACCGAATATAGCATGCGGTAATTGACCAATCAGAATCGAAAATTCAACAAAGCCTCTCAATAAACCAATATAAAGGAAATTTTATATTGGTGGTTGCACAATCTTTTATTAGGTATCCACGATGACCTTAAATGATGATAACTACCTTGAGGATGAGCCAAGTACAAGCGAAAGCAGTCTCTTACAAAATCACACGGACGAAGGTTAGTGTACAGTAGGTAGACAGTCTCAAGTTTCTAAATTATAAAGAGAGGAAAGTATACCATTATTTTTACCATGCATGTGCCTAGCTGTATTTCTCATCCCATGCACGATCAACTTCATGTCCATTATATTTAAGTTTACAATTGGTATTCCTATAGGGTTTATGGAGATCCAAAAATGAACCATAATGTATTTCTCAACTGTAACATGCACATTTGACATTCTTTCAGATGCCAAGGCTATGCCTACTAACAGAAAACATAGGGATTGTAAAACTCAAGAAGCACTGGTTGAAATGGCCAGATTGGACTTTGTCTTGGCTGCATCTGAACTGAAGCTAAACCATGTTAAGTTACAAAGGAAAGAATGGAGTCAAAAGCGTTGGAGTGAATACATGGTATGTAAACAAATTGTGGTTTTAAATAAGTTATTTGTCACTAGGCCTCTTTCTCAGGTTTTGGCCTTAATTAACATACCCAAGGTAGATATGACAGCAACTACAAGGGCTATAATATGTAATCTTGATACCAAAAGAAAGAGGGTTAGGGTTACCATAGGTTATCATCGATGAGATTGATATGAAAGTGAAATAATGAATGTGGACAACACTGGGTCAGAAGAGAATACAGTTAAAAAGCAGCCATTATAGGAAGATATTATACACGCTTGAAATACATTTCCTGTTTTAGGGTGAATACCACCTAGCACTTTAGCAACTGGTAGCACATCGCACAACATCTAACCTGTTCCAATAATTGATGCTAATAAAGGGAAGTAGGACCAAGATAGATAGCAAGGGTTGAGTAGAGGTAGGCTAAGCCTGAGACTCTAAATATAAACAATAAATTGAATGGAAACCATTTAACCCCTCTATTTAACGTCAGGGCAAATTTAATTGAATGAAAAAAGCCAAGCCATTTTAATTGTGGCCCCAAGATGTCAATAGAGAATGTGTTCTGATAGAAGGCAATTTATCATTTTTTTAAGAAAAGGGGTCATGAAATACATAGCCCCTTTTCTTACATGTTTATTATTTAGTTTGGTGTTAGAATTGTGTTTAATTTTGCCAGCAATGAAGATTGATCCATTGAGAATTGAATCGCTTTAGGCTGTGTCACATGATGCTTTCTTAATTCTTGATCTACACTGTCTGTGCTAAACTGTGTGAAGATATTGACAATCTGTGAAGGCTACATTTGTTTATCTGTAATTATAAATTCATTTCACAAACACAAAATGCCACATATCTTTCAAATACATTAAATATTTAAACTCTTAATTTTCATTTTTGGAATTGTTGCATATATTTGTCGATTTTTTTTTTCACACAGATTGTTGATATTTGCATACAGATTTCAGATGTATACGTGTTGTCAATCTTTTCACACCAATAATATTGATACAAATCGACCCTATACCACCCCGATGGCAGAGTATACCAAGGACATATGAATCTACTGCCGAAGCTGAAAACACAAAGTCGTTTTTGGCACTGGAAGCACCTCATCAAGGTATGGATACTAATTGAAAAGTTTTCCTAAAATGTAATTTTTGTGTCATATTTTGGCCCAAATAGATATTTGTGTTTAATTTGAGATTTAAAAGTGGAGGTAGACTGTAAACCCATCTTTAGAACTCAACCTTCTGATGAGGTTGAAATAGATAACAAATATGAGGAGCAAAGTAAGATTGTACAAATAGAACTCAATAGCAAGTCATAACACGTTTGTGATTCTGTCTAAAAATGAAAGTTTGGAACGCCTCACAGTGGTCTTGAATCAGTTTAAACTTTTCAACACTTGATGGCGCCAGCAGCAAACGAAACTGCCACCTTGAGCTGGGAAGAATGCCCTTTACTTTTTATCCCTACAGGAAGTAGGGATAAAAAACATTTATAATGGTTTTGAGTATTAGATTCAGCTTCTTATTTTTTCAGCTCTGAATGCAGTCATCAAGAAACATCCAAACATAATCACGTTTTTGCAATGAGACAAACTGACATGTGTGCTGCTTCTCCTGTCTCTCCTTTATTTCTAGATATCAGCACTAGCTACTGGTAATCATCATTTGTTCCTATATTTTAAAGATGTATTTTCTGATAGGTAAAAAGAATATGACCCATTTACCAGAGGTAGATGATTCTCCCCACTTCACCCCGATTGCCACTCCCCAGGGCAAGAGCAAGATAGACTTTGTGAAGAGAAACATTGAGGTATGTCAATGTTTCACAGAGGGCAGGGGGAGCAGTGCCTGAGTTCATCACGTGACCAGGTACACATTTCTATTGCTGTTTGTTTTCCCCTCAGTGGTTGTGGAAATCTATATGTATGTATCATATGTGACAGTCATGTGTTCCAGCGAACGCTAGATAGTGTAGACAGGTCACATATGGATGGATAGATAGATTGATAGAGCGATAGAGTACCTTTGTTTTCCCCATGGGGAAATGTGTCGCAGCAGAAATTCACATAAATGACAAAGAACACACAGAACAAAAAACATAAAACAATGAGGAAGGTAAAACGACAGAAAACCATATTTCAATATATATACAAAGACGGGAACTACTATTATACTATTACTAGATCTACTATTCTAGATCAAAATTGAATAAAAACTAGAATTTTAACATCATGGGGAGATATTGATAGTTTTGTGGGGAAGGGAGCTGAAATGATCTGGGAACTTCAGAATGTGTGGGATGTGATGGATGACCTTCAGCCCTCTGTCCTTCTCATCGGTCCGTGGAACGTGTTAGCTTGCCGGGGACGCTGGAGGCCCTTATCGGATGACACCAGCGGAGAAGGCGCGGCTGGCTGAGCTCCTCAAGGAGTCCGACGAGGAAGAGGAACCCGCTCTCGGAGGAGCCGGCGACCAGGAGGTGGGCTGGCACGCAGTGCTGATGGGCAACATGTGGGGAAGGATGAGCGCATCTCATTCTGAAGTTTTCCTGTACTCTTCTTCTTTCGTTGTTTTGTGATCCTTTCACATTGGCAAGGTGTGTAAGTGTGTCGTTCGGGAGCTTGAATGTATCCTTTGAAGGACTCTGCGGTGGTTTATCGTCGGCATGGGTTACTCTGTTTAGGTTGCAGGGTGGAGCAGATTGAGGAGAATAAAGGAAACCGTGTGTGTTGGTGTACGGCCCTTCAGTTAGGAGAGGTCTCTCACGAGACCCACCATGAGCCAGCACACCGAATTACTATATATATATATCGTGGCAACACGGCACGGTGAGCGAACCACCTCCTCCCAAACAGGACACCATTTCGCGGGGAAAAACCAAAAAGGCACCATTAATCCTAAACATAACACAAAGTCCCTGAAAAAAAAAATCCTGGGAGTAATCAACGGTCCCATCCTTCGTGGGTGGAATCCTGTCACCCACGAGGACCGGTCTCTCCGTACAGGAGCCAAATGGCTGGGAGAGCCCCGAATGAGTGGAGAAGCAGGCTATTCAAGCCCTGCTTCTCCACCTGTTCCTCAGGTGCTCTGCATCTCCTTAATTGGCCCGGGCCGGGTTGCCACAATATATAAAGACGGAAACTATCAAAATTGAATAATACTAGAATGTTAACCTCATGACAAGATATTGCTAGCTTGACGCAAAAACAAATCTGTCTGACGGAAAAAGGAGAAAGGATGGGTCACGGTGGGATCACCAACATCTTGAAAGAGAGCCCTCCCACCTGGAGGGCCTTGTTCCAACACAACACCTTGTTTCAACTAGCTTGGCGCACCTATCCTTGAATACTTTTCCTTCTTCAACTCTTGGCTTAACTGATCTCTCCCCTGGTGGCGGTTGAGTCCCCTTTCAAAGCACAGGGACGGAAATGACATTGGGAAGGTGGCGCAGGGTCCTAGACCAGTACTAGTCCTGCATATCGTTGCGTTTAATGGAACCCCAATCAGCTGTGCCCACCCTTCACCAAATCTGCCAAAAGACTTCTTTACGGCATCGCTCTATTTTTCAATGTTTTCCTTGACTGCTGAAGCGAGGCGGCGGCCCTTGTGGTGTCAGACAACAAACCGTCGAGGTTGCAGATGCTCTGGGTTCTTTCGTTGGCAAGAGGTTCTCTTCCTGCCTGCTGTTATCTCTCATATAAATGGCATCAACACAACAAGCCTGTATTTATGTCACGGCCCTGCAACTTGGCCGTTAAAAGCGCTCCCTTCTGCTGACCCGTCTTAGACCTTGGCGAGAGTCGACACCAGACTTACCGTTCTGAACGCTGAGGAAGGGAACGTCTACCAATTGCTTTGGTGTGAGTCACTTAAACGTATTTTCCATGGTACAATGTTATTTTTTACAATTTAGTTAATTGCTCTTGAAATCTGACCAGTCCCCATAACAGCCCCCATGAAAAGGTAATATAGTCAGGGAAGTTTTAGTATGCTTGGTCGGTGTTGCTCCCCTCTTAAACTTCTCCGGTCTCTCCTGTGTCGAATGAATAGGCAAGCACTCTTCACTTAACGTCCAATCTATGAGGGTCACATGTGTAATAATGAGTAATATTCAGAGAGAAACAGAGCAAAGATGAAAATTGGAAGCTAGCCCCACTGCTGTGTTTTGATAATTGACATTTGTGCTTTTAGACTGCAGCCTGCTGGACCTCTGTGACTTATTGATCACCATGTGATTCTGGAGGCCAGAATCATTTGTGGCCAAACACATTTTGTTCCACTGTGGTTTATATTACACCATCTTTTAGCTTTTGATCTGAAATTCCTCTCACTCATTTCCTCTTTTGATCTACAGCAGCCATCAAAATGATTTAACGACTGAGGCATGAATGAACTGAATGGTCCTTTTAAAGATCACAAAGTTTGACTTGAGTTGACCTGTTGAACCTGGAATCCACAATGAGCTCTTGTGTTAGGTTAGCATGATAAACTGACCACAGGGCCCTTATCACCAACCAAAAGGAAAACAGGCCTGCCATGAGACCTGCCAAGGCCTTTTACAGACCCATCCGTAGCATCGCGCTGATGTCTCATCTTGGCTGGCCCGTGCAGTTATGTCAGCTTCCTAGGCCTTCCTTTTGAGAGCATGCTCTGCACCAGAGGACCGTTACACAACTCCTACCTCACTGATGTAATCCCCCCCCCCCCCCCCCCCCAGATGAGCTCATGGTCCACCCTCTGGATTCTCATGATACATCCACAGCACTCATTGTGTGGAAGGAGCGATTGTTCAACTTTTTTTTGCTGGTACTTGGCAGCATGCTTGGCAAGCTCCGCGGCGTCATTATCGCTCTCCGTTTCCACCGTGCAGAGGAAGGGAATGCCGGGTAGAGGAGTCCGACAACGACGCTCTCCGGGGGAGACGGCCATCGTGTGTTTTACAATCAACGCTTGGTTGAGCAGATGGGTTGGTTATGCTCAAGTTCTGCCTGCCAGGAAAATCACCTTCTGTGTTCTTCCTTCTGTGTCATTCATTTCCAGGAGTTGTGTTTATTATGTGTATGGGTTGTCTAGTAGCTAGGTAGGTAGGTTGGCAGGTTGTTTGGTAGATAAATAGATAAATTACCAGATAGGTTGGCAGGCGGTTGGCAGATAAATAGATAAATTACCAGATATGTTGGCAGGTTGTTTGGTAGATAAATAGATAAGTTACTAGATAGGTTGGCAGGTTGTTTGGTAGATGAATAGATACGTTACTAGATATGTTGGCAGGTTGTTTGGTAGATAAATGGATAAGTTACTAGATAGGTTGGCAGGTTGTTTGGTAGATAGCTTGGCAGGTAGGTAGGTAGGTAGGCAGGTCGGTAGGTTGGCAGGTTGTTCAATAGATAACTTGGCAGGTAGGTAGGTAGGTAGGTAGGTTGGCAGGTTGTTTGATAGATAACTTGGTAGGTTGGTCGATTTGTGGGTGGGGGTTGGGCAGATACAAAGATGGACAGATGGATAAACAGAACAATCTTTTTCTATACCTTTTCCACCGCTAGGGAGATCCATGTGTGTCGTCCTTCGCCACGAGCCACGCCTCCACCCTGGAACCAGTGGACCTGGAGCGCCAGAGACACATCAAGTACCAGCTGAGCCTCCTCGGCCCGCTGGGCCCGGCGGAAGACTTCTTCCCCGTCTTCCTGACTGGCAGCGAGTCTGAGGTATGTGTACAGCGGCGCCCCTTCGCACCATGCCAGCTCTGAATTCACTCTTATAGGGTCCTCCATTAACTTCTCTTCCTATTCACCAGCCAGGGTCATTAGGCCTTATAACAAGGTCAGAGCCGCGGGGTGCCAAGGGAAGTCTCCTATAAAAGCATTGGTTGTAAATTACCTGGCAGCCCCCCTCGCCGTAAAAAAGGAGAGAGTCGATCTTTGCAGTAATTTTGTTGCTGTAAACACAGTGTTTCCATAGGAGGAATTATAGGCTTTCGATGCATCATCTAGCCCTGGAAAGCTTTGTGTTGGAAAATACTCGTCGGTACATCGTTATACAATGTGGCTGTTATCAAGATTTACCCAGGCGAAGGCATTTTCAGACCCTATCCATGGCTACCATATCACACTATGGCCTTTGTATGTAGGAATACCTTGCCTGGGAGGCATTCTTTCCCAGATTCTTTGTTAGACTCTATTAAGCGAAGGATGTGACAAAGCACCAACCAGCGTAGATGTATTTTCGTCGATTTCGGCACCAATATCCAATATCCAACAATATCTTAGCGGTGACTTGCGGCGGCATTATGTCAGCAAATATCAACAGATATCGCTAACATTTCACATGAGAAGTGAGGGTTGACCCGGCAGCACCTCAGTCTTTGGCTGCACGGCCGTAGAAATATTAAGATATAGATACATAAATGAACGATTTATTTAAGACTCTGTTGTGGTCTTGTTCCTAGACGTGCGCTCATGTACTATCTCATTCCCAAACGTTATCTCACTACACATTCACGATCCAGATGGTAGACTTATCCTTGCCATAGATTGCCAACAAGAAATAAAAAATACGTTTTTTCCTGGAGTTGTAAAACCTTTTTTTCCTTTACAAGGACATTTTGTGAACCCAGGGTCCCACTTGAATTCTCCTGGATATAGTCAAGGAAAATCTGATGTGCAGCGGGAATCTCAAACGACAGCACTCCATGTGTGATTTTGAACCCTGAAGTCATGCGCTAATTTCTGTTGCTTCATATCTCCTTAATTTATTTCATTCTGTGTACTGTCAATCTATAATACTATGTGGGTATGCTGTGTGTATACAATCGAGTCCTATAATTTATAAATTCTTCGTAAGGTGCTGTAGGTTAGATGCAGGATGTAACATGGCTCTTGAAAGCAATTGGGCCAGGCATAAACTCCACATAAACCATCCTGCATCTGTTCTATATCAATGTGGTCACTTCTGTTGATCCCTCAAACAACACATTTTCCGCCCTTCTGTTTCTTTCCACTTTGTTCCGCTACAACTTCACTGAAGGTCACACCTGCCAGGCTTTCAAAGAAACTGTTATTTTCCCTGACTTAAATCATATTTCCCTCGTTAAGCCTACATTTAAGGCAAACTACGCTCGTGATAAATCAGGGTTTTTACAGCCATTTGGTCACTCTGTGCCTCTGTTGCGGGGAATCCAAAAGGTGATCGTAAAAAGTAAATATGCATTTGTTATGCGGCGGCGACCTCTCTGCTCGGCAGCAGTCGCCCTCCTAATTGAAACCGTTTGCTTCGGTACTAGCGCCTCAACCACCTGCCTTAAATACACGTCCACATCAAAACCCAGCGCTGGAGTAAACAAGAGGGAGTGTCGAGCGCTGGGGTTTCCAAGCCTCGTCTTGTGCCTGTGTGATTTAACCGTGGCACGGATCGCTCCGAGGTCGGCCTCACTGGAAGCGTCCTCTGGGTGCCTTCACTCTGAGACGGATGTACTATCGCCGGTGACATGGAAAAAGGTAGCGATTAAGCACGCTCCATTGCGCAAGGGGATGATGAGCCGAGGCATAAACCTGTGACTCGAGAAATTTGGCTTCATATTATCTTCCCCCCCCCACCCCCAGCCCCGGGAAGGCCACGGTTGATGTGCAGGAGAAGTAAGCCATCAAGCCTGTGCGTACGCCTGTGTGCATTGACTTGGTCTGGGAGGGTGGAGTGAGTCTGTGAGGCTTGGCAGTGTAGTCTGCTGAGCACCACAGAGGAGAGGCAGCCATCCTCATCAGGACGTAATTACAGGGGTGGTAAAGGTGGAGGAGAGCCAGCTCTCGAACGGGCACAAGCCCTTTCATTTGGCAATATTAACACATGAACTCACTGCATTTACTGTCAGCTAAAATGACCGATGGGGTGTACTCTGCATTCGCTTATTATTTCACATCATGTTGCGCATAAGGATCTTGTTATTCTGGATGTGCGTTGGTTGGAACACATGTCGTTTACAATTTGTTTTGGTTGCAACAGGTGGATATATTCACCTGTTGCTGTTGTTCAAACTCACCTTACAATGGAACTCTTGGCTCACAAAGAGCAGAGGAGCAACAGAAATTTAGGAAGCTCACTTTGGCGGTTTTACTTTTACGTTCTGTCTCTGATTTCTTTATTGTTAAGCACTGACAGAGTGACGGTTTTATACAAAGGTTAAGCAGCAAAACCACAATCACAATGATGTTGAACTTTCCTTATACTTGTATCTAATTACCCTCTTCAACCAAGTTGTCTAAGCATGAGGCCCACAGACTCAATAATCTCATCAGAGAGGATGGTTCTGTCCTGAGAGTGGAACTTGATGTGTTGGAGGGGTGGATGCTGAGGCAACTGCTCAGTGTTGTGGAGAATAGCTCTCACCCCCCTCAGAGACCTCCTGGGTGCACCAAACGTCGCCAAATGAGGGCTTTTCTACCAGTGGCCATCATGCGTATATTACTTTTGAATATCACTTGCAACATTGCTATTATTACCTTTTTCAATATCAATGCTAATATAACTCAATTTCAGGTGCAATTTTACTATTCTTTACGTTTAGTTAATTTTGTCATTGTAGTTTACTTATTTTACTAAATTTAACCTACTTTAGCCTATTAGGCACTGGTCTGAGCATTTACTTATTATAAACCTTATAATTATTAATCTATAATTATTACTCTATCTTTGCTCGTTTTTTTAGCAATATCAGGCATAATAATTTCCTTTCGGACACCTAAAGTTGTATTCTATCTTATCTTTTGTACATATTCCATCATGCCTCCTTGAACCTGAATGTTTTAATGTGCTGAACCACCCACGTTGAACTCCATTCCATGGCTGTTGTGCTTAAGGTTCTCAGCTGTCCCTTGGCACATGTTTCTTCCCCATAACTGCCTCAGAGTTCACTACTTTCGCACTCATTTTGTGGCTGAAATCAGGTTCGTTTTTATGGATGCTATGATGTTAGTGCATCTCGTAGTTGTAAAGCATCAATATGGTGAGTCACAGCCTATCAACCATGGGAGTGAACCTAACACAACGTGGCTGACAGATTAAATACCACATGCATAGTAGAGCACGTCATCGCACACATAAATCAGATATCTCTGTGAAAGGGAGTCTTCTCTAGCCTTGTGTCATGCGAGCTAATGGTGTGTATTATTAATCATCTTCCACAGACTTGTCTCGTATCAATGTCAATCATATATGTTATAGACCAGATATGTTTAGCCTTATTTAACTGAAAGGTAAACGTTGATGTGAATAGTTTATGCCTAGCTAAGAGTCAACAGTTTTAACTTTTGTCTCTTTTTGCGGCATATCGTGGACCTTTACTGACGGCTAAGACATATAGTCCTGTTTCAGGACAGGACATGTTAATGAAAAATATTTATCAAAAAAAAATTGATGTTACACAACAGGATTCCTCATCTCGCATCTGGGAAAGACTTGTTGCCTAGCGTTAGCCTGCATCAAAAAGGACCTGACTTTATCTGAATCTGACTTTACGACAGCGTGATGCTATTCTTGTGAATACCCTTTGCCAGAGGAAAATGAGAGAAACATTTTGTCCCCGTCGTCCAGATAAAAACCCTTATTTTTTTACATATAAGAAAGAAGAAACTGTCCTTGTGTCTTTTCATTGGAAACACACTCGCAAAGAATCCACAAAACAAAATAAGAGTGAATCCGAGGAAGTCCTTTCTCCTGGCCTTCCGTCAATGATAATCGACTTAGCGTAGCATTGACATGCTAGTTCTTTTAGCAGCAAAGCAAAACCTGATCTCATCCACCAAACAAACAGGGAAGAAATAAAACGCTGTGTGTGTGTGTGTGTGTGTGTGTGTGTGTGTGTGTGTGTGTGTGTGTGTGTGTGTGTGTCAGGGGCGTATTAGCCTGGCCCTCCCTCACTGCAGGACGAGGTCAGTCGGCTGGTGACAATTGAGAGCTCATGTAGTCATCTCGCGGCGTCCCCGTGGGGTTATTTTCTGCGAGGATCGTGTGGTCCAACGGTATATACCACACCCATGCCAGCCCAACCCTGTAATCCTCCCAGTGCCCTTGTTATTGTGTGCTCATAAGTGGTGTTATCCCGAGATGCTGGAGTGTTAAGAGTGCTCCAGGGGGGCCGGCTGGCCGTGCAGAGTCTTACTCATCCCTTTTGTCGCGCAGGCTTTGAATAGGACTACCAACTTGACACCGTGTTATTTGAACTCAAGCATGTCCACTACTTACTTACTAAAGAGTGTCTGAGTGGACTTTCTGGAAGCAACAGTTTGCTAATTCCTATTATTTGTCTCCAATAAAATGTTATATATTTAGACTCTGACTTGAGTCTACTGTCCCCGTGGTGCAGGTGCCATCTGGATGCAACCACTCCACCACAGAAAAACGGTGGCATAATAGTGTCGTTTGTTCTCATTGTTACCACCCCCAATGTTAGCACAGACTAGATAGCTGTGTGCAGCAGACATACGTTTAGCTTTCATGCAGCTGATGTACCATCATTGTCCATATTCTGTCTCGCTGACGATGTCCGCAACAAGGTGGGGGGGACAAGCATAGAATTACGACGGCCTTGTCCATGTCAAGGCAAACTTGCTCTGACACTAATGTCCCTTTCACAGCTCACTTGCGTCACAGCGCTCGCCACAGTGTCCGTCATAGCCCCGCAGCCGCATCACAGCCTTTGAGTCCCGCGTGCACTACGGTGCATGCTTGCAGTCGTGCTTGCAGTCGTATTGGCAGTCGTACCCTGGGTCAGGCCAGGTCAGGTCAATCGGGGACTTTGAAGATTGCTTTATCTCTTGCTTACTTCTCATATGATGCGTCATGTAAGGAATTCCGGTGGACCCTTTTCGTGCCGTCATTGAATTCCTGTTGCCAATGAAGATTTAAATGTGACTATGGAGGAAATGCATAAATATTTGTGTTTATGGTGTGAACTGCAATATGTCGAGCACTAGTTTGAATCCTTCTCACGATTGGTCAATCTGTTATCGGTTAGGGAAAGGCACCCAATCGATCACGACAGTGTTATTTGTGGAAATCTTTGTCACGTAGGATGCCGGACTCTGCTCGTGCCGTCACTGGTGAGGCTCGGAGCGGGGCAAGCAAAGTGCAAAAAGATGCTTGGAGGTCTTTCATGTCCAGATGCTTTGAATAAACAGTGGAGATGAAGTAGTGTTATTCTCAAGCTCTCGATGTCCTGATTTTTTGACTGGTGCGTCATTGTCTGGCAAAAGACAGTGGCCACTCAATAATATTAGCAGGGTGCAAAAGAGTATTCCTGGATAGGATTAGATCGAGTAGACTCCTTGTGACCTTTGGAAAGGGGAAGGCTTCTGTGCAGAGGGTTAGGGTTGGGATAGCAGGCATCCAAAACATAAAAAAAACAATAATATTCACAATTGAATCTTAATAGCTTGAGTATGCATAACCTGAGGCAGATCAAATCTCTACATTTCATTTCTTTCCAATTTTCTAACGAAATACCGGAAACGTATATACCTGGCTGCGCATTAGTATGCACTGTTGGTTTGAAGGATGTTTGATGAGGTGGCAAAAACGAGATCAACGAGATTACCCGAATGAAAAGCTGTCATAGAATCCAGATGACCCACGAGTAAATCACCTAATAGGACAGGAATTTCCAGCAGACACCAAGCAGTTGTCCAGGAGGACAAAAGCAGCCTAACCAGAGCAGAAAGGGACAGCTCAGACCTAGTTGAAGGTCTCTTATTGAAGAAATGCTTAGACTTTGTTCTAGATAGGTATGCTCTCATTTGCATGGGAGACGGTAAAGTGCTCTCCTTACTCGTGTAGAAACTATCCCGCGCGTTTAGCACCCCTGCTTCTGCTCATAAGTGAATAGCAATGGATCCAACGGGCAAGGCATGAAAGTCTGTGGAAGGAGAACTTTGGAGGAAGAGGAGGCCTCCCAGGGACCGCCAGGAGCTAGCTCCTTACTCACTCACCGTGGCGCTTTTGCAGGGCCGTGCTCGGGGCAATGCATGTGTGCACACACAGTCCTTGGCAGGCGGCCCGAGTCCACGTGGCACAGCCAGATCCTACTACACTATGCTTCACATTTGCAGAAAAGGGCAGAGAGAGAGAGAGAGAGAGAGAGGGGGTAGAGAGAGAGGGGGGGAGAGAGGGAAGACAGAGAGAGAGAGGGGGTAGAGAGAGAGGGGGGGAGAGAGGGAAGACAGAGAGAGAGAGGGGGTAGAGAGAGAGGGGGGGAGAGAGAGAGCGGGGAAGAGAGAGAGGGCTAGGAGAAAGATAGATAGAGATGCATAGAGATGGATAGAGATAGATAGAGATAGAGAGAGAGAGAGAGAGAGAGAGAGGGAGAGATAGAGAGTGAGAGAGATACAGAGAGAGTGAGAGATAGAGAGAGAGGAGATTGATAGAGAGAGTGAGTGTGAGTGAGCGACGACTCACCCCGGTGAGTCAGCGTGGTAGTCTCACTAGCTCTTTTTGTTTCGTCAAAGTACTACCAGCACCGGCCTCCTCCTGTCCAGTGACTTCGACAGAGATCCTGTCCAAACGCCATCAACAAGACTTAGTGTCTGCAGACACACGGGATTGTATAGTTGATTGGATTCACCAGAGGAATAAAAAACATTTTCCAGTAAAATGAATAGGAAAGGGAAAGAGAAAAAAAATACCAGAGCAGCAGTTAACTGTCAACAAATTATAGCGAACCCTGGCAGTAGTAAAGAAGCTTTCCTTTCCCATAGATTTTTCTTTCTTTCTTTCAATCTTTCTCGGGTTCCTTCTGCGGGTTGTACTTAATAGGGGAATCAGTGTAACAGATTGGTATTGTATGATGTGACGGTCCATGGGGCTTTCAAGGACAACTCCATCGCAGCGAGATATGCCCGAGATACCGCCCTGAGTGGCTTGTCGTGATTCTTTTGGCGAGAGCATGGAACAGTGTGTCTGCTTGCTCTTGTAGTTGTTTTAACCTCAATCTGCCAATGCTACAGTCATCCCAGAAGCATGCGACACCCAGAAGCTCTAGGTAGGAAGCAAACAGCGGGGGTAGGAAGCAACCGCCGTGGTCACAGTCACACATAAATAACAAACACCCCACAGGCCGAAAGACGGACATGGGAGCTCTCTCTCTCTGTCTCTGTCTCTGTCTCTGTCTCTGTCTCTCTATCGGTCTCTCTCTCTCTCTCTCTCTCTCTCTCTCTCTCTCTCTCTCTCTCTCTCTCTCTCTCTCTCTCTGTTGTGTTTGCTGTTGCTGGGCTGTGGCTGGAGAAGGCATCTGCACGGGGGAAATCCAGCTGTTGCATTTGGCTAGAAACTAGTAGGCTACATAACGCGTCCCACTTTGAAGTGCAGAGGAATCTCAGACCCCAGGCTACCACGACTCACTCAGTGGCTCCCTCCGCTGTCTCATGAGGATGATATAACAGATACCCTCTGACAGAGGATTAGCCCCATGAAAAAGCCTAAATATGTTTCATATTTTTATTATTGAACACGTCCAAGGAAGGCTTTCTGCTTTGGCATCCTAATTCCTATCTGGGATTTGTACATTTTGTGTTGCGTTATCCAAGAAGTAATTTGGAGATAGGTGTCACCAGATTGAAATGCTTGATCGTCAATGAAGTGTTTGAAGAATTGTGCAGTCATCATCCTCCCTGACTTGTCTCCCAAGCCTAACACCTACTTGTACCACTCACCCTATGCAGAGGTTCAGCAGCCACTGTACTCTTTCCTGGGTAGGCAGAGCTCCAGATTTGAAAGGCTAAAATCGGTCTTGGAAGATGAATCGTGAATATTGGAATGATGAGACAAGAAAACAAGAGAATGATCGGTAGCTGATTTCGAAAGGAATTTTGCGGTGAAGTTACTTCCCCAATTGTTTTACTGTCAAAAAACCTGCATGAAAATGTTGGCAGTTTTAAATGTCAGCTCCCTGGCATAGGCTGAACGCACACCATGGACTGTAGTTTAGACCTACAAGCTTGCAGGGAAACAGACATGCATTTATCGCAAACTCATGAACAGAGTGTGGCAAATAATTCTTGAAACCCTGATTCTGTTTGACATGTTTTGCATACCGAACGGTTCAAAAGGCTCGTTGGAGACCCGTTTGGGACTCAATGATCTAATGCGATTATTGAAGACCTGCAGCAAAACTCCAAGCAGCTGCACAGCAGAGAGACAGTCATGGGAGATCTTGGCCCCTGTCCGGATAACCTGAACTCCTGTCCCACCTTGCATTGGAGAGTCTCTCTGTCTGACCCGGCGAGTTCTGCCTGTCACACATTCCAGGATAATAAAATACAGAGCGATCCACCACCAAGGAGCGATATTAACCTAATACAGACTGTGTGTCCCCGAGCAAGGCACCTCACCCTAACTACTCCAGTGCAAGGCCATGCAACGTGCATAGATGACAGTGCCACCGGTGTGTCTGAATGGGTGAGTGTTAGGCATTATTGTAAAAGGCTTTGAGTAGCTACTGGTGAGAAAGCGCTATATTAATGCAGTCCATTTTCGTTGACCATTTATGATTTACTCGTTGTCTATATGTGCATGCTAATGCCTTAGTGAACCGGTCAGAGATATTAGGATTTTAGACTACATTAGAATATAGAATGTCTTGTTCATCTTCAACGTATTTAATTATGGGATGGTAGAAACGTTTTTGCATCAGTTTTGCAGAGTAGCTCCGACCAATCTTAATGGAGCCACCCATGCACCCCTAAGGAAATAATACACAATCCTTGATCTTTGGTTTGTACTTAACTCTTCCTATCTACGGGGAGTTCCATACAGTCGGAAAACAAAACGTTCCTGATGTTCAAACGTAAGGCAATCCTGTTTCATTTGAAGATGCCGTTCTGCATAGGATAAACTCTGTCATGTAACATACTGGTCATGAAAAATGCAATCTCTTCCATGCTTTGTATTTTAAACGGCTGTCTTCCTTTTAAATTGCATTTGATGGGAATAACAGGATGTCTATTTAGCATGTGTGGCCAAGCCGTACCGTTTAAATACAAAATACAGCAGTGGGCAAACCCCGATTTATAAATGGACTGCGGGCTTTGACTGGGACTTCACATGATATTCCCATGTTCTGCCTATGTTGTGGATGATGGCGAGGAGCTCGAACCAAGGACACCGTTCCTAAGCATTTCCAAATAAAATAAATAACATTATATTTTTGGAAGCGTGCACTTAGTGGTGAAACGGGTGGTGAGTAAAGCTAGACTTTAATTCTTATTTTGCCTGGTAGGTACGCGGCTCTTCTCACTCTGATCCACGTCAGGGAGCCTCCACCCTGGGGCCCCGGTATGGGGGGGGGGGCCGGGGGGGGGGCTCGGAGAGCCTGGATGAGTGAGTCCCTAGAAAAAGAGCTCTAATGACAACCACTTAAAAGAGACTTCAGATGGAAGCTGTCATCTGGGCTCTGCCTCTAGGTGAGGCCACACGCACTCCCTATAAGCTGCTACTATTTTTTCGGGGAAAGGGGGCGGGGGGGTACGAGGAGGTTTGGAAGGAATCCCAGAAACGGGAGGTCAGCAGTTCTTGCTGTACTCGGCAGGAGTAGGAAAGCTACTAATCTGCAAATGTTTCCAGTGCGACAGTGCAGCCGTGTCTTTTCATTTGCGTCGAAACATTCTGTTTGTAGTACCATGTTATTTGATGGTACACATGCAACCTTACTTTGCGTTTCTTGCCATGGGGGGAGCTCCGTGCATGCCTTTTACTCGACCGCTGGCCAATTTGCTGAACCCTCTTCCCCTGCCCGGAGATCCACCAAGATTACATCCTACCGTGAATGTGTCAAAACCGATTAAAGACATGTAGTATTTATGTTAAAAAACATTAGAGAGATTCAGCCGGCTCAAGTAAACCGCCGTTTGCTTGCAAGTAAGACTTCATTGATATGTCTAGATTTAATGAAATATCCATCCATTTCAACATTATTAGATCATGTATAGGCCTGACTGGCACTTATGCTAACCGAAATAGTTGGAGAGTCTAACCGCATGGCACTGGATGAATGTTGAGAAAACAACCCTGTGGTTGGCAACATCCTCTCCAGAGCTGGTTTCTGGCCCACGCTGGAACCTTACAGCCTACAGTTGTGTATTTATAGAGGTCAGAACATATAGCATTAGCCCTGGTCATCCCCTGGTCAGTGGACAGCACCTGTCCTGTCTGCCATGTGTCCCACATCAGGACGTCTCAGGGGACGAACGGAGGGGTGGGCGGTGTGGTGGACACATGTCACATATTAACCTCATGTCCCGGGAGATACGAGCCTCCACGGAGAGAGGTGGCCTCCCGGGTACAACTCACCCGGCCGATGCTGCAGGGTCGGCTTAGCTCAGGAGGGAGACCGGGTCACTGGGAGTGTCGAGGTGTCCCTGTGCAAGAAACCTAACCCTGACTGCCCCAGACGAGCTGGCTGTTGCCTTTCAAGCTAGATAAAAGTGTCTGCAAAATGCCCTAAATGTAAATGTAAATGCTGCCCGATTAGTGGTTTGCACCATGTGAGACGCCTGCCTTGTCTCTTTGTGTCAGGCCACTGGATCGGACGCCATCTGGGGGCTCGGTGGGGAAAGCTGGGCCAGCAGTAGATGTGCAGTGGACTACCTGAGGAAAAAGACAGCGGGCGAAGCCTCATCTCCCAGGGACACAACGGCGGCCGAAGACATCAACCCAGAGATCCCAGTGAGTTCATTGTGGCTTGATTCATGCGCATACACACACAAAATGCATGCACACGCACGCACTTAAATATTTTCTGATGTGAGTCTCTCTGTTTTCCTTGCTCTCATCCTTGCTCCCCTTGCTTCCCTGGCTCACCTCGTTGCTCACTCTCACTTTTTCTCTCACTTTCTCACTTTTTATAGCTCTCTGCTATCATTCTTCAGGATTCAAGCTCCACATTTTGCCTTGGAGACTATTGGTCAGAGTGTGTTTTAAAAACCTATTTAACTGGTTTAACACAAAACTGGCAACTCCTGAACTTCCCCCCCGATACCAGGTTCCCAAGGACACAAGAGAAGAATGCTTTAAAAACAGAAGCCAACGGGCCTGGTTTCTGCACCTAGTGCAGCTCCTGGCTACTAGCGCTGTTGTCAGGAGAAGGGAACTACTCGAGCGATTGGTTTTATGGTTTATAAAGGGCAGCCCCAGCCGACCGTGCCCACTATACCAGAGGATACCTGCTTCATCCGGACCGGGTTGGTTGGAGCTCAGCCCCGAAATAACATACACTTTCAACTTCTTCTCTCACCGTGGCAAGCCACAAGGTGATGTCATCACACAAATGACACATTTAAACTTAAAAAAGGCTCCCCTTCTCACACTGCGGAGGTGATAAAACATTCAAAGCGCTTGTCACACCCATCCATGAAAGGGCAGTGCCAGGCAACGGATTCGCCATAATTAGAACAAAACAAAACAAGTGGATGACCCATTTTTGGTTAATTAACTTTAAGCTTTTTTTAAGTTTCAAGAAAGCATAATGATGATCACAAAACATCAAAACCAACAGGCTAACCACTGGTGCTGCTAGGCGCAAATTACACCCTCTGTTTCTCTGGGCTTTATGTGTGTGCATGGGGCCGCAGGATTTTATGTGTCACTATTAGTGCATGCCGAGCTGCCAGCAAGGGTCTGCAATGTAAACACACGCTCTGTGTATTATCAATGCGTTTGGGGCAGCTTTTGCGGCCAGGAGCACATTTAATGCAGTGGAATTTTTCTGGGAGCGCTTTCTGAGACATTTTCACACAGCCCTGACAGGCTACAAAGAAATCCACTTTGCCGAATGCACTCTCTTGTCTTGGTGTGTTCACACGATCGTAGTCTATCCTCCATAAGTGTATGTCTTTGATTTCTATGAAAGACAGACACTATGAAACTGTTCATAACAAGGTATTGAATGACCTAATATTCCAATAAGGATATACATTTTACGTAATTCCTCTTTAATTGAGTTGCGAAGACACTGTCTTCTTTTAATTATTATAATTTGGTTACATAAACATATGAGATCACTTTTTAAGGGCTATTGTTAGCGTTAGCTGTTATTGCAACATTTTAAGACTCATTTTCATTTGAGGGCGACCACCATAATAAAGCTCTCTTCTCTCTGTGAGGACTCATATTAGTGTTATGCCTTTCTTTGCCATGTTTGAAGACAATGGTTTCCAGCAGGCTTTTTCAGGCGAGGCTACAATGTATTTCAGATGACACTCGTGAGGAAAATACCAAATATTAACTCGGGGACATACCAGGCGTAACTGCGAGCGGAATGAAAAATATGTAGACAGATTATGGACCTCGTTCAAGTCTCTTGTGTTTATAAAATAAGAACATTTTAACTTTGGATAAATACCACTCCCAGCTACCGGCGACAGATGGAAAGGTTTTACAGCAGGAGGGGAATATATTATGTTTAGTCTGGACTGCTGCTGAAGTGTAAAAGTTAAAATGAAAGACGGAAAATGTGAGTTCAGTTGGCCTCCTGAGGTTGTTAATGTAGTTAATGTGGTTGAGTGGCGATTCGCCTTCCCCCACTTCCCTTGGTTAGTGTTCGAGCCAGGACTGCTTTTAAAGGGATCCAATGAGATCCACGTGATAGCCCTACCTGATTTATTTCTTTGCTGTGATTTATCCTCCGAAACTCAGCTGTTGCGTTGGATTCAGATCTGAGGCCAGCGGTGCATGCACGTCAAACCCCACGTTGGCCCGGGGTCCTGAAATATTCCCGCTCTTAACTCAAGGGCCTTCCTCTGCCAAGGAATCTCTACCCCGGATTTTCCATTGTTTGCTGATCACTTATTCAGTCCGTAAGCAAACCCATGCCTTTTATTGTTCAAAAGCTGGTTATAGTCCTGATGCTGTAGAGGTAAAGGAAGATACAATACAGATCCAGATTCAGATTGTCATTGACTGTGTTTGTCTTTTCTCAATCTATTTCGGTTCTGTCTAACACAAACTAATGGCTCCCAGAATGAATAATAAAAGTGTTTTGTAGTTTTATTGTTGGCATCCAGCTCATCTGGTGTAATGGATCCTCATCAATTGATCTGGTACTGTTTATCCTGCAATCGTAGGCACTGATGGACAACAACGGGCTGCAGACAATGCTTTTAAACCCTGTGGCAGAGCACTGCCAATATAATTACACCAGTGTGAACCATGATCTCAGGATTGTTCTTTGAACGATGATGAAAAGAGCAGGATTTATAAAAACAGACAGAACCTTTTCAACATCAAGCCATGTTGTCACGTGGCCAAATCCAATGGCATTCTCTTTATAGCTACACACACTTGAACACTTTAGCATGTCAATATGCAGCCTGAGAATGACGGGCCTCCTTTTATCTCTGTGTACCATCAAAACCTTGTTGCACAAACAAACCAAAAATATGAATAAAACCATATTTCTGCCTTATCTTAACGGGATTGAAAATGAAGAATGTGTCGTGTACTAATCAGGTTGGGTTGTTGTTGCCAATAAGATTGTAGAAGATCAATCGTTGCATTTAGGGAATGCCTCGTTGCATAGCAGAGAATCAAAATCCACTTCATGTGGGAAGCCAACCATGGAAGATTAAAGCTTGCAGAAAAGTGTCAAGTTCTCTTTTCAGACTTTATTGTGCTGCCAACTTTCCAGTTGTGCAACACCTTTCCCACTGCAGACAATGTGGTCTATGTGGCCACATAGACCACATTGTCTGCAGTTTCCTCCTTCCTATGGAGAGGAAGGAGGAAAACAAGGATTCTCCTCTCAGTCTTTCTTAGCCACTTAGACCACTAGAGCTTTCATTTTTTGGGACAGCTAATATATATATTATTTACGGTGTATTTATGGTGCATGATCCACTGATTAATTTACGGACATTGGTGTCATTGAATATGGTTAGGCAGTCTTTAGTCTCGTCCTGGAAATGTTATGCGATACGTCTTAACACTTTGTATTATTTCTCAACTTTCCTCCCAGATAACATCTATACTCTCAGCTTTTACCGGATTTAAGTTCTCCAGCATAAGGATCCGAGTCAGCCTCTGAAACAGCTCTCCCCTTGGGTTTTGAGGAACATGATCATGTCCTTTGACACCATCTACTGATACTATCACAAACCCACTCCTTCCTTTGGGTTTCATAAGGAGCAGTTGTCTCAAGCCCTCTCCCCTTCACACAATGCGGTTATGGATACAACCGTATAATTCATAAAGAACACACTACTGACTCACCCTGCACTCTTAATCTGCGCAGGCAGGGCATTGTCCACTCGACAAACACAATCCCTGCCGTTATGACCAGTCCTCTGGCTTCCTGCCGTTCGGTGTCTGAGTCAGGCAGCTATGCGACTGAAGTCAGTGACCCCTGTAACTTGAGTGGCCCCCGCTGCCGGGGAACTGGCCCTGAGCCCTGGGACCCTGAAGAGCAGCCGGGACTGGCATGGCGGGGTGGTCCGCACTGAGACGGCCGGAGGGTGGTTGTGGACGGAAGGAACTCCAGTGCTGTCATGTTCGTCTTCCAGGGATGAGACAGTGAGGAGCCCTTACGCGTCTTGGGACACCCACCCTCTTGTTATTGTGGAACCCCTCGGAGTCCCACTGACCTAAGTGTTGCTAGCCTATGATTAGTATTGCTTGCTATGGCAACATCATGAATCTAGTCTGACTTGGTGGATTGCTACTAATGTGCTTCTACAAAAGGTTTACAAAAGGTTCATAACACATGAAGTAGGTAGCTCGATTGTGTGGTGAGTTTGAATCATATTTTCCTCCCGCACACATGGAAATGTATAATGTTAAAAATCGACAGATGTATACGATCAATGCCTGCTGAACAGGTTATGTCTGGGTCAAGCCGGCGTAAGACGTGAGGCAGGTGGTTTGAGGTACGGCACAGAGAGCATCTGGAGCTTCCTGGAGCCAACCCAAGAACCTATTGAAAAAACCCAGGGTTAAAAATGGGCCTTAGAGGCGATTTGTCGAGATTTTGAGCTTCCAAATCCAACTTACATCTCAACAAGCCACCTTTTCACATTCTCCTTCTCAAGTCTTTTAAGGTCCTTCAAGGACACAGATCTTCATCTCTGTGCCGAAGGGATTTACCGCCCGATCCCGACAGGTCCGGTGTGTGGTGTTGAGTGGGCGATTATGGATTCACCACCTCCACTTTATATTTCACATGTTCCTGCTAAAGGAACTATGGCTGGGATGGATGGCGACAACCATCTCCACACAAACAGCTGCACTCTCTTTTCCCCTGGGAGGTGTTTATACACAAATTGGATTAGATTTAAACCACTTTGCTCTGGTGTAAATGTGCTAAGAGGAACAGCGATCAATGGCCTCTTGGAGTAAGAAAGTGCCGGCTGGCGAAGTTCTCTGAACTCTCGCCTGGTCCCACCGGCCTAGCAGTGTTTTACATGTTCCTAATGAGGCCTGACGTTCCTATCCCAGTGATAACATCATGAGACCAAGGCGATGCCCAGAAAACCCCCTCAAACAAGCGAAGTCTCTCTCTTGTCCATGTTTCCATTGGAAGGCAGTTCTGTTATCTGCACTGGTTTCCATCTAGACATCAGTGCTGCCGCTGACGCCTGGCTCAGGGGAAATATAAAGTGCCTGAGAACTGCTCCCACACTCCTGACGGAAAGGCCGTAGGAGACAGACAGACAGACAGACAGACAGACAGAAGGCCGTTGAGCTCACCTGAACTCAGACGCCTAGTGACACGGCGGTCTGCAGAGCAGTGGTGCATCAGAGGTCGGCCAACTTTCACGTCTGACCATCAAATTTCAGGCCATTACAAATGTGGGATCTTTCTTTTAAGGTCTCTCTCTCACCCTCGCCCTCGCTCTCGCTCTTCTCGGGACATGTAGCCAACATTATGGTTCTCTCCCTTTATCCCTTATGTGTGTCATCTGAAGTACATTATGAACCTTTCTCATCAAGACACTAGGGTTCAGCGAGTTGTCCCCTTTTTTATTGCCTCAATCTATAAACACACAAAACATTGACTCTGCATTTTACGTTTTCATTCCAGTTGTATCGAGTTCCGCTGAGTGTGAAACATTCCAAACTGCATCCATTAAATCATAGATAATGCATGCTTTCACAAATGCACAGCCATAATTCCGCAGGCGCACACACACACACACACACAGAGACACGCATGCATGTCGGTTGATACACCCAATTTTACAGGGCCCAGATAAGAAGCTCCTACAGCGACTCGTATACCAACCACATGTGCTGCTTTCATCTCCGGCGTCCTATTGAAAGGTATTGAAAGGTCAGGTCTACAGACAGGAGAGCCGTTTCAATGAGCCCCACAGATGGGGAATGAATGTGTGTCCATAGCCCCTTATCTTCTGCAGGGCTGGGTGGAAACAAAGGCCTGCAGTGTGGAGAACTGCAGCGCTCGTAAAAAAAGGAAAAACACAGTAATACCTTGGATGTAATGACCCAAAGAGTATCATTAGGTTTGAGAGGATTTGTTAACATGGGCAACTCAGTGTGAGGGCGATGGAGGAGGTAGGTACGGTCAGGTAGGGGGGGGTGCACCCGGGGCTGGGGGGTGCATTTGTTGTCAATCTAATTTTTTTGTGTTGTCTTGTTTTAGATTTGATGATCGGGGTTAAACAACAAAAAAATTAAGTTACTTGGAGGAAGGCCATAAACGTGTTAGAGGAAAATGTAGTGCTTCTGGAGAAGGCCCTTGAGATGACAGCTTCTAGTAAGGGAACCAGCCTGGGCTTTGTTTCCAACCATGTTCTTGCACGGGTCAGACCACTGGAGTCCGGAGCGATGACACAGGGCGGTGTGGACCACGCCAGGAGGTCAGTCACAGAGCGGTCTCGGAAGCCGTTGCGTAACGTTTACGAGAAACACTGAGCTAACTCGATCAGAATCGTGATGGCCCTTTTGTTTCTTCGCCTATGCAACCCGTGTGATTACACCTAGTAGAAACATGCTCTAAACACTCGCTCTGGATCGTGTTTTTCAGTTGGCGCGCTACTATCACTCACGCAGATGAATTAAAAGTCTCCCTGGTTGTCCAAATAAACCCAACAGCAGATTTTGTAAGGGGTGGGTGCCAAAAAGATAAGTCAAACTCCCAGGAACGACTCCCGCGGGATAAATATTGACGTTGGAATTACGGAAAGCCTGTCCTCATCCTAACCTAGTTTTGGAAAAGGTTGGCTCTCCCAACCCTGAATTCACATGAAGTCCCTCAAGGATCCGTGAGGAAGGATTCTGACTTCTTCAGCAAATGAGAAGAACAAAAAAACATGGTTCCGTCCAGCTGGAAGCGTTTCAGGCAATTCAGGGAATAGTTTTTAGCTTGTTTGAACCCACAGGACGCAGTCCAACTCTGCACAAAGAATTCCACATGAGGATTTTTAGTAGCATGAATGAGCATGAAAGACAGTTTTATGCTACTTCCAGCTTTATAAAGTAATGTGCAGCGGGTAATTAAAATATAAATATACAAAAACTTGTCTTCATTGGTCTATTAAATAGTTTGGTGACATCGCTCCAGAATGTTTGTGAATTGGGCGTTTCCTGTACGCTAATGTGTATATCTTGCTATACAAATGTTTATATGCTACTAGTAGCCTTGTATAGAGGGATAACCACGCACCTTTCTCGAGAGCTTGTGCCCTTGTGTCTAAACCTTGCATGCACGTCCGTTCTCCCTCAACAGCGCATTAGTGCAGAGCAGCTGCGTTCCCTGTTGGAAGAGGCTGAGCAGTGCCAGAGGTCTCATCCTCGGCCTCCCATCTCCAAGGCCAAGCTGGCGGCCCTGCTCAAAGACCCATACACCACCAGCTTCTCCCACAGCGGCCCGTTCCCCGCCGACGACTAACTGCCGCCAGAGAGGATTGTGGGTCTCTTCTCGACACATCCCTGTCCACACACCAATGGCCAAACAAAAGATATGGATGCACAATAATAAAGTTTGTTCAGGTCAGTTTTTTGTGTTGTTTCAATCCCTAATACACTTTGTTCAAGTCAGTTTTTTGTCAATCCCTAATTAACAGTACAAACAAAAATGAATCTTGTCCCGCCTGTGTTGTGGGTGTGGTGGCACACCATTTCGTTCTTCTTCTCCGTAATTGTACCACTTGCTCCTGTAAGTTTCAAAAAGCATTTGTAACGCGAGTGACAAGACAAGATAACTTTCTTCTAATGTTTAATTAGAAAGCAAAAAATTATAATATCAAACGCAGGGTCAAAAAATGATGTTGCTACCTATAGTTTTTGACCCCAAGTTAGTTAGGTCCAACCCTAGTTAATACTAAACAGTGATGTCATATTTATTTTTTAACATCAGAAATACAAAATATTTAACCTTGGTTTAAACATCAAAATGTATTATCATCTATACATTAGTAAATTATTCATATTAAACTTATATAAACCTTGCAAATAATAATACAATTATCATTACCAATAATTAATTGTTTTTAACTAACTTATTATTATAAATCAATTAGTTCCTCTTTGGCTCCTACAGTTATTTTTCGTTTTATATGCGTTCAGGGCGGTGTATTCATAAGGGATGTCTTATTTGAACGAGAACAGCAACTTTGTTGTCCCCATCACAGTGGTCGAAGAGAGAACAGGACATTCCTCGCACGTACTGCACATCACACTGGAGCACAAGCGCTGTGTGTGAGGCCTTATGTTCAGGGTGTTGACCGACAGATCGATGCAGAGGGAGACCATGGGTTTGGTCTCTTTCGGAGAAACAGCAAAGCTCGGTTGAACTCCTATTACCCAAGGCCTGCCCCTGTAGGTGATGAGATTCAGGGTTGAATTAAAGTTGTTTATAGTTAGTGCAAACCGGGACATTTGTTAGCTATGCAATACATCTCACTCTCATCCTTTTTGGTAAGCAAGCAGGTAGAATAGAAAGTGATGGAAGTAGAAGATTTTGGGGTTTGAGTGCTCAGTGCGATAGGCTCGTCTGCACCTGGTTGACCTGTGAGCAAAGCTTATTTATTTTCTTTCTCTTGGATTCCTATCGGGTCTGCTCTCTCTCTCTCTCTCTCTCTCTCTCTCTCTCTCTCTCTCTCTCTCTCTCTCTCTCTCTCTCCTTCTCTCTCTCTCTCTCTCTCTCTCTCTCTCTCTCTCTCTCTCTCTCTCTCTCTCTCTCTCTCTAAAATAACTAACAAGCAAGATAGGTGAGGTTCCATGGCCTAAACCAATATGTAATTTTAACTGATCCTCCTTATTTGAGATGCCATATCATATTCATTATGAATACCAGAGGAGGAACTACAAGAAGTGCTGCATGAGCAAGTGTGGCGTAGCTATGTAGCCTCTGTTGCTATACTCACGTTGAAGCCGTGTGGAAAAAAATCTAGTTTTCATTGGGACTACTTTCTGTCACAATGTTCCCATGTCTAGTAGGGGGCCAAGTTAGGATTTTCAACTCAGGTTCACAGGCACACACCTAGACACTAAAACCAGAGAATTAGCCTGCAATGTAATAAAAAAAACGTGCGTCCAACATTTTGCTACATAGCTCATTGATCATCAGGGAGTTATGAAGGATGTCAAAGAAACACACACACAGACCACCTTTTGTCTTTATCCTAACACATGTGTGTAGTATACATTTATTGCAAGGGAAACGCATTGAGGCTAATGTATGGCCCACTAACCTCGTTTCCATGGCGACAAGGTCGTTTCTAATGTAAGGAGACCTGCAGTTAACCGAGTCTGTCTGGGTTTCCTCAGAGGGGAGCTGTGAGGGCTGCATCGGGCCCCGAAACGGCTTGGCTCGTAAAAGACCCAAATCGGCCATCTTTATTTTACTCTGGAAAATTATGAGCTGTTTAATGAGATACGAATGGCTTTGAGGGCTATGACTACCATCCCCTCCCACAGCATGCATGTGTGTATGTGTCTTGTTCATGTCTTTCCACTGGTTCCTTTATACAATAGTAGTGTAAAGCGTAGACTAGGTGACACTCTTCCAGAGTTTGCATTCAAGTGAAGGGGGCTCCTCATTCCTTGCTTCTGCTCGTCACGTGATCGCCGGGAGCTGGAAGGTAAGGTGGGTGGGTGATGCACGTCTCAGGTGTGATCGTAGAAGGATCGATGCTTTAGTAGGCCACACTTCATGTTTATTGGTGCAGGCTTTGGACTTCTTAACGATTCTGCCCTTTTCTCCACAGGACTGTATGAGACCCAGCTAATGGATTCCAGTTGTGTTGTCCCACCATGGCTACATTCAGGTGTTTTAAGTTTCAGACCTAAAGGAAATGCGCTTTACCTCTCAGACTTCAGCAATTATGTCTTAATGGTTCAGCATGAAATAAAAGCCAAGTAACTTGAATACACTTTTTTTTTTTCCTGAAGTGTTTATTGTTCCATGACATTACACATCACTGGTAGGAGTATAAACAACAATTTGTGGGTAAAAACTATGGTACAAATGTTTATAGAAAAAGTTTCCCTAGTATTAAAAAAAAGTACAAAACCAAAAACAACAAAGACATCCTTGTGTCAGTGTGCAAACAAACGGGACCGATACCATATTATGGCAACGTTCCTGGATAAATTATTTAAATAGCATTTATCTACACAAATGAAATAAACTCTTAACATAGAACATAATAATTTATAAAAATGCACAGGACATATCGCACAACATAGTAAAGGGAACATTTCTTGAATCTATTACACTGCTGACCGGGCCTCTTTTTGCTACAAAAATATCTTATATACAGAATATAAATGATTGTACTTAAGTCTGTCTTGGGGAAAAAATACAAGTCAACCAATGTATACTCTGCTGCTGGAAAAAGATATTCTCGTATGGTGGCCTCAATACAAACTCTAATAATGATGAGGTAATATTTGTACTTCGTTTCAGTACTTTTCCTTTCAGTTTCCTTGTAAAAAAATGTACACACAAGCTCAGGCACACCGATCGTGCTTACCGTGCAGAATAAGAATATTTGGAAATAGAATTATCAATTAAAACATCTGGCATACGCCTTACAATAACATACCATGGCATTGTATTTTCCAGGTTTTCTTTAATTGATCACTGACTTTAGTTTTTTTTGATGGCAGCCATGGTACAAAAAATCTCTGACAAATAAATAAATAAGAAATTAAAGCAATACAGGTCCATTCCTCACACACAAAAGACTGGCACTTGACTAGTTACGTCCCTTGTCACTGTTTTTAAAACTCAAAGATATCACCACATATTATTCTAAAATATTCTTTTTTCAAGGCAATACACGATTGCTTTGAGGCCCTGTGCTGTCCTAGTCATTGTACTCCTCCCTTCTTAGTCCCTCTGATGGTGTTTCCTGAGCCAACGGGTCAATCTCGTGGGACAGTGCATAGCGTTTGGTTTAGGCCTCCATTTGGAAGGCCTGCAAGACTCTGGGTCAATGAGGATAAAATGACTCATTGATTATCGATGATAATGATTCATTGGCAATGTGGTCTTCATTACTATGCTCTCAGTTTCCCAACTGCACATGCACACACGCAAACACACACACACATAGAAACACCGATATAAACACATACACACACACACACACATTCTTTGATAGTATCAGTCCAGTCTATTCGTCCATGGTCCCCTCCACGGGTCCTTCGAGGGGAGAGAATCGCTCCCAACTTAACCAAAATCCTCCTAGGGCATTCTTCATATTCAAATAAGTCTTTTTTGAGTCCACAGCAGATCAAAATTATTGCTTAAAAAATAAAACATGATAAAAAAAAAAAGTCTTCCCTTTGATGGCCATACTCGGCAAACACGCCACAAGTGAGGACCGGGATCTAGTCGGTCCTCGAAAGCAGATCCAAGAATTATAATGAGAAGGTTAAGATGGACCTCAGAACGAGGCCAACGCGTGGTTTTTGAGTGTACGGTGCGGGGACACGGAAGTCTCTCGAGGGGAATGTACGGGAAGCTGGTTATACCTTCTACATCTTCTTATCCATTCCGCAAACGGTGTGTGTTCTCGTGGTCGAGTGTTGCGGAGAATGGTCGTCGCGGGGCTTACAGTTCAAAGCTCATAGTGGCAGGTGACAGATCCGTTCTATCCATATCAGGACCTCACTGGTTCAGTTATGAATCTGGTAGTACAAAAAAAGACATGCGTTAGGATCAAATGTGATAGCGACCATTCAAATCCCTTTTCCTGAACACATGACCGACAGGAGTTTTTAAAATGGGTCTTACCTCTGCACTCATATTTGAGGTCGGAGAAGTACACCATCTCCTGGGAGAAGACGTAGAGGCCGAGGCGTCCACCAGCGTACGTTTTGTCGTAGATGTTTCCGGAATCCGCCATGATCCTCTTGCCTTCGTACATCACCACCCTGAGTAATGAAAAGTCACATGTTAATACATTTGAACTGAACGATTACTGTGCTCTGGATCTCTGGGAAGAGCTTTCATATGTAGTGCAAGGGCTGTTGGACATTACCTGATGAGTCCACTCTTGGGTCTGTGCACCAAATGCCATCTGTAGGCTGTGTAGTCCTTCCAGCCAATGTTCCTGGGGTCGTGCCACAGAGTACGCACCTGGAAGAATTACAGTCAACGCGTCAACTTGATGAACGTCCACCTATGCAATTAAAGTCTCCTAATGCCCGTATCTCATTGATGTGGAGTATTTTATAGACGGGGTGAATGGAAAACCCACCTGTCCGGCCGTGTCTCCCGTGTGCCAGAGAGCATTCCTCAGATGTTCGCCAGGCCCTGTAGTGGAGTTAACCACTTTGATTGACAGGCCAGAGTAGCCCTGGGCTCTGGTGGGCGTGGTGGACCAGTAGGTCTGTGTGATCTGCTTCCACATCACGGTGTAGAAGCGCGAGCTGGACTGGTAGCCAAAAACAAAGCCGGCGTAGTCATCGTCTCTGTCCGTGTTGATGAAGAATGTTCCGCTGAAGTCCACCGCATTGAACTCATCATAACCTGGACGGGGATGAAGGCCGGTTTAGTGTTGTTGGCCAACAGCTGCGAAGCGCCTTGACAAATACCCTGTGCATACTCGACCCATACAATGGCAATTAATTATCGTGTGTAAGTGCAATATGTTCGACATACCGACAGCGATGCCAGGATCGCAGTTGACGGTCTGCACCAGCTCCTTGCCCTGATGCCGGACCACCCAGTTGGGGTCGATCTGAGAGGTGCCTGTCGGGTCCAGAGGAACCATCTGGAACCTGCGGAAGTCTGTTTCGCTGATGTCATTGTTCTCTGGGCAGATGTCATGGATATCCAGCACTTTGTCCTGGTCAAAGTCATCTTTGCAAACATCCCCTCGGCCATCCCCTGGAGGAGAGAAATCAAAACACATGCTTTTGAATTGGAATACAACCAGCGAATATGACAACATAGCGGAACAGGAGAAGGAAAGGATTTGTCACAGAGCGGTTATGTAAGCCCAAGTGTGATGAATAGAGTCTGCCCGAGTTAGCCACGAGAAATGTCTCCGGTGTAGCGGACGCCCAGTTGACCGCCGTGGCAGCGGAGAGGGGACTCACCATCAGAGTCCAGCTGGTCAGGGTTGGGCACCAAACGACAGTTGTCTTTCTCGTCGGGGACGCCATCGTTGTCGTCGTCGTGGTCACAGGCGTCGCCCTTGCCGTCCTTGTCGTGGTCGACCTGGTTTGCGTTGGGGATGTATGGACAGTTGTCCAGGTTGTTTTGGTGCCCATCCTCGTCGATGTCCTGGTTGCTGTCGCACTTGTCCCCCACGAGGTCTGAGTCTGAGTCAATCTGTAGGAGAAGGGAATTCCTTTAATACAAATCCTTCTAATAGAAAATCCTTTTCTTTCTTAAATACAAAGTAGGTGAAGTCAATATGAACTTTGTTCAATGCTACTACTTTTCTTTTGATATAATCTTTTGGTATTTTTTATCTGTGAAGACAATAATCCAATGTCCTTCCCTTTTGCCCTAATTAAAACATTTCCACATTCCTCTCTTTCATCTGAGAAGAAACCTATTCTAAAGAACAACCTTCATCCTTTGTCCAGAGGATAGGCCGCCTGCACAGTGAGAGCTTAAGGCCCAATCCCATTCCTTCCCCTTACCCCTCCCCCTTGTTTTGAAGGGGTAAGGGGAAGGGGTAAGGGGTAGAAATGGGATTGGGCCTAAATATCACCCCTCAGGTGCAGCTTATCCTGGAGAGAGTGTGAGGGGAAAGAGGATCTATGTCATTACCTGGTCAGGGTTGTGCTGAAGAGGGCAGTTGTCACAGTGGTCTCCAACTCCATCCCCGTCGGAATCCCTCTGGTCCACATTGTAGACGTACTGACAGTTGTCCTTCTCGTTCAGAATGCCTGGTGAGAGGACACGATTTGCCCGCATTAGCTTACAATAGCTCACCAGAAGCACCGGAGAACTTCAAAACCTTAAGAGGACTCTTACCGTCGCCGTCGATGTCAATGGCGCAAGCGTCCCCCTCGCCGTTGTTGTCGGTGTCGGTTTGATCCGTGTTAGCTTCGAAAACACAGTTGTCACAGCGATCGCCAATGTCGTCTCTGTCAGCGTCGTACTGGGCAGGGTTGTACACTTTGGGGCAGTTATCCTGAATTCATCAAAAAAACATTTTGTTTAAAATCCATTAGCTTAACACGCAGTTGTGAAATTAAATGGCACCAGATGAAAAAATAAACATTTCAATGAGGCTGGTTTGGAACTTGGACGCTGTCTTTTCGCTGCAATGTGATATTCCAATTTGAGAAACCTAGGGTTTTCTCACCACAACATTATAGACCATTTTCTTGTCTAACTTTTCCAATCCACACGTAGAATTATGGTGTGCCGGCCCTTTTGTCCTAAGCCTAGGCCATATGATATTATAGTATTTACGTGCTACTGGCTTTCCACAAAGTGTTTCTGCTGGAAGTCCTCATGGAAACACAGAGGATTCGATTTCTACCACCCAAAGGGAAGAGGTTGAAAGAGGCTACTGCTGATTACTATGTCTGGTCCCTGAGGAAAACAAGAGACTAAAGAAAAAAAAAAACAGTGTCACGCCTCACCCTATCATCAGAGATTCCATCGTTGTCATCATCATGGTCACACTCATCCCCCAGGCCATCTTTGTCATGATCTTCCTGACCAGAGTTGGGCAGGCTGGGACAATTATCCTATAAGAGAACCAAAACAAAACTGGTATGAAGAGGGCATCCCCACAACAAAACACTGGGGAAATGATGGTGTATCCATTTCTGTTTTTTTCTCCGTATCACTCTGCTTACCTTCTTGCAGTGGTATGTAGCGTTCGTCACACACAACAGCTCTGTGTTGGGCCATCCATCCAAGTCAGTGTCTTCTCCACAGATGTAGCCATTGCCAGCATATCCTGGCTTGCACTCGCAGCGGAACATGGTATCAGAGAAGATGCCCAGGTAGACACAGTTGGCATTTTTATTGCAGTCGTGGCTCCCGTCCTGGCAAGGATTACGAGGCTTGCAGACCTGAAGTAAAAATGGAGGGTTATAGAATCCCGGTCCTACCGACAGTATTACTTCACGAAATGGACTCGAACATGAAAACCAGCAAAAGCTCACACCTGTTTCTTGGCGGTGGCTTGCTCGACCCCCCTCCCGAATGGCTGGGGTCCGGAGTACCGGGCGGGGCAGGGCAAACAGTTGTAGCCAGGCACTGTGTTTTCACAGCGATGCACCCCGTTGTGTGTGTGACAGGCGTCGGAGACCTCTTTACACTCGTCGATGTCCTTGCAGTGGATGCCATTTCCTCTGTAGCCAACCGGACACCGGCCACACTTGAAGGTGCCATCGGGGAAACTGGTGCACTTGGCTCCAGCGAAGCAAGGACTGGAGAGGCAACCATCTACAGGCCGGGGCAGACACAACAGGTTGTTCTAGACGCTAGTACAAGAGTTGCACCTTTTACATTTACATGTTCTGATTATAATTCAGGTTGCTTACCGATAGGACACTCCTGCTTGTTGCACACTTGAGACATGGCGCCACCACCAACACAATGGTTTCCTCCATATTTTGGTGCCGGGTCCGTGCAGAGACGTTTGCGCATCTGGATCCCACCACCACACGTCAAGGAGCAGGTGTCCCAGAGAGACCAGGGTCCCCATCCACCATGGACTAGAAGAAGAGGAAACACAATCATCAGCCTTTTGTCCTGGACTCTAAATCTTGGCAGTGGAAATCCCGAGGATTCTGTTTTGTTTTCTTTGATGACAGCTTCGGCGACAAGCAGTAATTGATCCCAAAGATCCCTGAGCTGTCACCACTGACTCCTTGTTCATAACATTCATAACTACTGCAAATGCAAGGTCTTTCATAAGTGAGTTAAGGGCTATATCACTATTGTGTTGCCTCATTCGTTACTACACCGCAGCACGACTTACTAGGACAAGGAGACTGCTTGCAAAGCTCAGTGGCGCGTCCTTCTCCTTCACACTCTTTGCCACCCATCTGGGGCGTGGGGGAGTTGCACAGGCGGATGCGCGTGATCAGGCCCTCGCCACAGGACACGGAGCAGGAGGACCAAGGAGACCAGTGGCTCCAACCACCGTCCTGTTTGACTGTGAACAAACAACACAAAAAAATCACAACGGTTAACACGCCGTAGAACTCAAACTCCGGCTCTGTCGGCAGCGGTGATGAGGATCAAAACAAACTCAATGGAGGTTGGCGTTGAGGAGCGGTGTGGGGAAAGGCGAGGGACTCACAGCGCTTGTCGCACTCCTCGAGGTAGCAGTCCCGGGTCTGCACCGAGGTGCCCTGGCAGTTGTTGTTGATGCGGTCGCAGGAGCGTCCGCGCTGCTGGATGCCCCGGCCGCAGGTCACCGAGCAGTGGGTCCACTCGGACCACGGGGACCAGCCGTCCTCTGCCAAGGGGTCTGAGGCCGAACACATTACAATCAATTATTAGGAATTAGGATGAATTTGAATTGTTGCCATTGTTATTATAATATAGTTTATATCGCCGTTATTAGTATTATTATTACATCGTCATTATCATCATGATAAACTTTGTCACTCGATCATTGCTGTTATTAGCATTTGTTTTATCATAGTTATTCACAGTGTCATTATCATTGTGATAATCATTGTCATCACTCGATCCTTACTGTAATTATCGCATTGTCATCACTCGATCCTTACTGTAATTATCATATTGTTCGTATCCTTTGAAAAAACGGGCCAAGGCTTCAGCGCCTATGCTCTCCTCGAGCAGAGAGACGAGCTGGTTCTTACCGCTTCCGCAGCGCGGGCAGCACTCTCCCTTGGGCACGGTGGCGTTGGTGCACGGGATAATGGGGCACTTGATCTCATGACAAATGGTGGCCGAGTTCTGCACAGAGGAAGGTTCAGATCAGTACATGGATAACGGCCTGCTGGCCTGCCACCCCGAATCACACAGAAAGGACACAAAAAGTAAGTGAGGTGGATCTGTGCCAAGGCTAATTGCTATGTTTCAGGGAAACTCATCCAGCTGTGCGTGTTAAACACCACTATAACCTTCCACCCAACACTTTATTACACAATAGATTAGCATGTCTCACCACACAGCTCTAAGTGAAGGATTAACATTATCTACGTATAATTGGAGGCTGGAACTCTAATGGACCATGCTCTCTTATCCCCTCTCCACAGCATGTAGGGAGGTGTGTTTGACGGGTTTCTTACCTGGCAGGTGCACGTTGTGCATCCGTCCATGGTCCACTCGTCCTGGTTCCTGTGCACAATGCCGTTGTGCACGCACACTCCATCCTTGGTCTTGATTTGATCCATGATCATCATGTTGTCATCGACCTGGGGGGGGGGGGGGGGGTGGGGGGAGAGAGAGAGAGAGAGAGAGAGAGAGAGAGAGAGAGAGAGAGAGAGAAAAAGACAGGGAGGGACACACACAAACAGCAAGAGAGGGTGTTTAGGGAAAAGTACGGATAACATTTGCATTGCCACTGTTGCCAATAGGAACAAAACCCACGCCCAACACACACACACACACACACACACACACACACACACACACACACACACACACACACACACACACACACACACACACACACACACACACACACACACACACACACACACACAGTGATTAAGACATTTCTTGACTCAAGTGAAGCAGGCGGGAGAGAATCAGTCAGCCAAACACATTTTGTGCATTCAACATGGGTCTCATTAGGGACTTGGCCCTGGCCCGCCGTTACAGTGACAAGTGGCTACGCATTAGGAATGCAATGAGCAGGGTGCAGGGGGGAGACACACTATAAGCGACAGACAGGGGAAGGATGACAGAGTGCAGGAGGCACGACCCGGCGGGTGTCCGGACACTCACCACTTGGTGCAGGGCCTTGGACAGCTGCTTGACGACCACACCAAGGCCCTTGAGCTCCTTGAACATCCCAGAGATGTCCTCGCAGGAGAAGCCACACACGGACGGCGCATCTGATCAAAGCGGAGGGGGAACCAGGAGTGAGTTACATCACCGCAGACCGTGAGGAATATACGGGCGGAGGCGTGGTCGGTGGATGGGAGCCGATCAACGGCGTGGGGGTGAGGGGAGGCTGGGGGAGACGGGGCTCACCTTTGCTTTTGTGGCCGGTGTAATGGGTCCTGATGGCTGGGCTGGAGCCGTTCATCTGGTTGTCGAGGGTCATCATACCGGACAAGGTCACTGCGGAGAGGAAGGAAGCGAGGGTTAATATTCTGTTTGTTTCTTTTGGAGCGGTCCATTTGCACCGATGAACGAGATTAGTCCCGATGAGTATAAGGAAACTCACCTCCACTTTGGCATCCCTTGTTCCTCAAGATGGCTTCAAGAGTGGTTCCAAAGACAAACCGTACGTTCTGAAGCACTCCCTGAATAAAAGGACATAACATTTAAAGCACATATCATTTGGATTTGATTCACAGTCTTTTCAATTAAAAGTCAAATTGTATAATATCTGTAACAGCCCACTTTTTGATAGAAGATTTCACGTGTTGTAGTTCACAATTCATTTTCTGGCAAGCAAGAACAATAATGATATCAAAAAAATTGATTTACCTTGAAGTCTTTCACTGTTCCCTTTGCGATCCTCATGCGGGCAGTGTCTATAAGTTCCTGTGACAATACTTTGTAGATCGGCACATCCATCTCGGACACATTTATCTCCTCGCAGCCGACAAAAAGCTGCACACGGTCGTCCTGCACGAACAGGGTGATGTTCTCCCAATGTCCAGTCGCTAAATCCGCATCTTCAATCGACACGACCTGTTGCTGGATCTTGGTGGATAAAACCACATCCAGCATTTTCGCCTCGCCGTTGGATATGATCTCGAATATCGGTCCGGATCCGTCGGTCTTCTCGACAGTCAAAAGACTCCCCCTGGTTCTCTTGAACTGCTTAAGATTGAGGAGGAGGATGAAGCCTCTCTCTGTTTGAATGGAGTCGATGAGGTCCCGGAAGGACATGTCGGGTACCGGGGGGATCAGGCTAGCATTGAGGACCTTATAGGCAGGACTGTTTGGGTCTGCGCCTCGAACCTGGGTCACTCCGTTGTGCCTTCTGCTCACCTTGGCAAGTTCGAATAAGTCATAAACACTGTTGTCCTCGCCACTCTCTGCGGAGGGAAAGCAAAAGCGGTTAGTTTGCCCAACTCTCGCCTCACAATTTCGGCCTGCAAACCGAATGGACCAATATCGCAAAAACGGTTGCTTCCTCTCCACTCACCTGCCACACTTCTACTCTCACAGCTCCAGAGCATCAGCAGCAGAGCGAGGCTGCACCGCATCATGGTGAAGTCCCGAGTGGTACCTAATCCATCCCAAATCAATTGGTTACAAGATATAGTCCACATCCTATATAAGTAGGCCTAATATATGACTTGTTTTTAAATATAAAGAATAATAATAATAATCATATAAAATGTAATGATAGGCCATAGGCAAAATCATTTAATAAAATATTATATTAATTGAAAGAAATTCACATAGGTACCTTTGAATATGATCATCCGAATTTAAATAAAGTATAAAATATAGAATCTCCCGATTAAAGTCGTTGTCCCGGTTGTTTCCTTTAGTTCTTCAGAAAGTGCATTCAGGGAGTTACAGCCTATTGCTAAAATAAAGAAATATAGTAAGACTTGGTAGTTCTAGGGAGCACTGATGCTTTAGACTGTTCTGTTCATGCTGGAGGCATCAGAGCTTTTTAAATGCTTTCAGGACATTCCTCAAAGCACGTCTCAGCCAATTGGAGCGTCTTAGGGGACGACCCAATGGTTATTACCTCACAGCCCGTCACAGTTCTATCCGAGACACACACACATAGGAAAAAAATGCATTCCACAGTTGGATTTCCATCACCGGACAACTATTTAATCCGCACACAGGAGCCAGGCGGTCGTTTCCTGTCAACGCTTTGTTTTTCGTTAGAGTATCCACATTTTGTTTGACTCTAACCCTAACCCAATAATTCTGTAGCCCTATATTAGAATGGAAATATAAAACATCAGTGTCCATAGTTTGTCAAACATCCGTTAACTCATGACCTACAATTTAAATGATTTTACCTTATCAACGCCTTTATATTTATAAGCTGTCATGTTTTATACATTAGATATTTTAAAGTTAACATCAACAGTGAAAAAGTTTAGGGAAGGCTTGCCTACTTGTTTTTTCCAATAGTTCCACCAGGGGCGTCATTGAGCCTTTAATAAAATGTGCAACCACACATTTAATCTTTCTTTCGTTGTTTCTCTCTTAGTTTCTTCCTTTTCTTCCTTCTTCAGTCTGCATCTTATATCAGTACATTCCTGTTATTTTCTTAATATTTTTATCATTCTTCCTATACTATTTCAGTTTACAACATAGCCTTTGCAATATTGATCAAGCAGGCAAAAAAAAGGGCCAAACAGCTCTAGGGGAATTCTGGAAGAGTTATCTACTGGCCCATCTGTCAGCTGTCTTTCTGGCTTATCGGCTGATTCAGCATTTTACGGCATGGCTCTGATTTGGGCATTGACCTTATTCGTTTTTTGGACATCAATTGATGTTATAACCATTTCTTCGAAATTGTACCCCAGAATTCCCAGATATTCTCACTCCAAAATATTTTGTCTGAATCAGTTTGGATGAGATATATGGAGCCCTGACACACAGGCACCCAAACATCTGGATACCTGTCTTCAAGCCTGTTCGTACAATCTGCTGGAATTCCAGATCTTCATGCTACAGCAGGGGTCACCAACACGGTGCCCGCGGGCACCAGGGCGCCTGCAAGGCCCATATGAGGCGCCCGCAGGCCGGTTCTAAACATAGCACAACTCATTCTTGAACAACTCTTTCCCACCTTTTTTAAATCATTGTTGATAATTATTGTGAGAAATCATTAACATGATCAGTGTCTTCACATAGATGATTATCATTAATCAATAATAATAATAATATATAACTAAAGGCAAACCGAGCTAATTTGTTATTTCAGAAGTGTATCAAACTGGGTGCCCTTCGTATGACGAAGTACCCATGAAGTAGCTCTCAGGTTCAAAAAGGTTGGTGACCCCTGTGCTACAGGCATGGCGGCACCCCTCAGGAATAAAACACTGAAGCAAAGGCCTCTAGAATAAGTAACCCTAAAACAAAGTCAAAGCACACTCTCATAGTTGAAAATAACCTGAAGGATTTTGATGTTGAATAGCGCTACTCGCTTTTTTCCTTCCCAAAGGAACATGTCGGGTTAGCGTCCAGGGCAGTGCCAGCTGTGACTGGGCATGTCTTTGGGCGTGTCTGATCGTCACAGGGAGGTAAAGCCTGGGCGTCCTTGACAGAATGCAGGAAGCAGGCCGGCCCGCCAAGAGCACCGGAAACAGCCCATAGATAGCACATGTTGACTCGGCAATCATCCCTTGGGTGTTTTTCTGGCGAATTTCACATACACACACACACACACACACGCACGCACACACATAAAGAGACACACAGAGCTGCACACGCACACACACAAAGGGAGACACACACACACAGAAAGAGAGACACACACAGACGCACACACACAAAAAAGAGCTGCACACACACACACACAAAGTGACACACACACCCACACACAGAAAAAGACACACACAGACGCACACACACACACACACACACAAGGCTCTACACACACACACGCACACACACATACACAAAAGTCAGAGACACTCAAACACACAAACACAGAACTTGTCTCCTCGGGTCGGTGGGAGAGTTCATGTTTGTCTTTGTCTCCCTTCAGAGCTAGCTGTGTTGGTCAGTGGTGTTTGGCCAAGTGTTAGCCAAGAGGTTAGCCTACGCAGCTGGTCTGACTTGCCGACTGCTAGTGTGATAAATCCTTTCTACAGGACCGTTCATTCATGTTAGCACCCAGCAACCGGCTCATCCTAGGTCCAATTATTCATTCTATTATTATATCATTATTACGATTAAATAACATAGTGCTTTTCTTTAACATTTGTCATTACCAGACCTTAATTATTATTTAATAAAAATTATAACCTACCTGTTTGCCTTGAGTGTAACCTACCTGTTTGCCTTGAAAAGATAAACCTTGGTGATCTATAGATAGGGACCGATTCTTTTCTGTACATGACACAAAATGTAACGTTCATATCATGACCATTTGATGCAATACATTGGATTCAAATGCAGTGAAAAGTGGATGATAGTTCCATATCGTGATTCATTATACGGTAGCCTATATGGATACACACACTTTGGCATTATGACATTTGTTTAGTTTACATTAGTAGATCTGCCATAACAGTACACATATAGCTCATATAGCTGCTGACAAATACTGTTGAAATTAATTATAAGCAGAGGATATAATCCTGAACATTATTAGAGTTGATAGACAGTTTTGATATGCATCCTTTAATTATCAACCCACATTAATCGCTATCAGTGTTAACAGAAAATCAAGGACATGACTCACAATACCTGACCTGGAGTTGAGGTTTGGTTTGAGAATATACTGGGAATATTTGTGCGGTGAATAATGGATCCAGCTAACATTAACACAGTGGCAGTTAAAAGAGCCTTAGAGCCTCCCTGGTCCCTTCAAGGCTTGAGATGCTTTATCACCCAGTGTGATTCAGCTGGGGAAAATTATCAGTTCCTAGCAACATCCACTTGGAAGCCGTTCATCTTGCTCTGTGGCCTGCAGCTAAACTGCTTTTACAGCAGAAGACTTAAAAGGCTTATGGGGGGGACTAATAAAGCATGTTTGTGTCAAAGAACTGTGTGTATTCACATGTTAGCCGATAGGCCAACTCTAGATTAGCGAGGGATTCAGTCGGCTTGTGTGTCTTGTCAATCAAGGTGAATCGTCTCCTGGAATGGAGGCTGTTGACGCTTTGGCTTCTGTTGGAATAAAGCCTTTGTCTGAGGCTTTACTGTCAGTGCAGTGAGCGTTATTGAGATAAATGCTCCAGTGTAAAGTTACAATTTATTTATTATTAATATTTAACTTGTATTTATGTAGCCCTTTGATTCCAAAGCATTTCAAATAGTATATACTCAAGTCTGTGTACTAATAAAAATATAAAAATGCTAAACGCTTACAAACTTAATAATAAGTCAGTGTAATGGCTGGGCTCTGGGAAGTGTCAATCAACAATTTAGAGGCTTTTACAGAGTAGAAAAGGGTGGATCTGTATTCAATAAAAAGTAGTGTTTAAACCCTGAAGGTTCATTGGCTATGGTGGTCAGCATGGCCACTGACAATCCTGGCCCGATTAAAGGTCGGCAGATCACACGTTTGTTACCATGGTAGGCTGTTGTATTTACCAGATAAGAGAGATGGCTCGTCAAAAAACGGGAACGGGAACGGGAATCTAAGTCACCGTTTACGAGCAGAGTTGAGGACGACAAATTTTGCCAGGCTTGTCAGACAAGCCAAACTAATTTTCAACTGTTTTCTTCCAGGAAGTGGCCAAAACCTCAAAGAGAATTTAAGCCCGCTGTCACACTACATCACTGATTGAAATCCATGCATGATCTCTGAGGCTGAAGTGGGAAATATGGATATTACCAGTGGCTTTAGAGCTGGCACAGGTTGAAAATAACAGTATGGTACTTCTCTATCTGGCCATGGTCAAATGTTGCTTCAGAAAAATTTTTGGTTGATGTACAACCAAACATACAACTTCTGGACACGACCTCTGGATACGACCTCTGGACGATAAATTTCCACGGAATAAGAAGACGATGAAGATGACCGATCGGTCGCAGTTGACTCGCCACAATTCCGGCAAGTGATGTCACCACCAGTGTGTTATTATGTTGGACGGGCGCCCTCACGCTATCCTTTGACTCAGTGCTTGGAGACAGACAGACACCCACTCAACCATGGTGCTCCTTGCGTAGCAGCTAGCTATACAAGCAGAAGAGCGGCTCCGATTCACAGAGCTATGGCGTGCAGCGTGTGATGCTACGCCGGGGACGGGCGCCGGTGCCAAACCGTTACCGTTTGACTAATGAGCTAACGGACCGCACGCCACTCAACAGACGACTGCAGACGACTGTAGGCAGGAATGTTAAAGGTCCTCTCAAAGGAAGGTAAGAATGCTAGCCTGCAGTTTGTAAAAGCACCCAGAGCCATTATGAAGATGTCAGCTATCAAGTAGGTGTCACGGTGTACAAGAGACCACCAAGGACCACACAAGTGGTTAATGGCTTATTAAAAACAGCATAACTTATTTTGTATTGCATTCTGCCTTTATAATGCTATTCTGGGGAGGACTTAATTGTTGGAAACTTTAAATGTTTGAACACCTTTCTAAATATAGGCCGTAAAAACTCCAACTCCCGTTCCACATATTATAATGTCTTTGTGTGTGTGTGTGTGTGTGTGTGTGTGTGTGTGTGTGTGTGTGTGTGTGTGTGTGTGTGTGTGTGTGTGTGTGTGTGTGTGTGTGTGTGTGTGTGTGTGTGTGTGTGTCTGCATCATTGGGAAAGAAAAAACATTGTCTTGCACCCTTGAGGGAAACACCTTATTATTATTATTTGTCTACATCATCACTTGTTCCGTACGTGTTATGAAATGTTATTGTTCCGAAGATCTAAGATTCCCTTGTCTTCTTTATGTATACACACTTTCCAAGCTATTTCCCTGGAAACTACGTCCATGCGAACGGCCACAAGATAGCCACTTTAGATAAGGTATTAAAACTAAAATACAGAAACAGTCCAACTGGACTTCAACGGAGGGTTCTGCGGTGAGTTCGGAAAGCAAGTTACGAGGGGAAGCTCCACCAGGCCCCGTCTCTCCCTCCATTCCACATGAATGGAGGGATGGAGTTTGTATAAAAGAAAATTCTTCAGAAATCAGCCTGCGCACGGGGAGCTCACCGAAAACAAAGGTCAACAACGCTATTTCATCCTTCCACCCACCCTTCCAGATTTGTCCACAAGACAGCCCTGCTTTCCTTGGCCGTCTCCCATTCAAAATGAACGATGTTTAACTAACTGCGTTCTATGCCAGGAACTGTGTGTGTGATACTCACCCCCTAAGTGGGTGCTAAGGGATGCACATTGAGTGAAAAACTGGGGTTTGAATGATGGTCAGGGTTTGAATGTTGAGCCATGTTTCCTCGTGTTATCAACTCCAACGCACCAAGCAGCCGTAAACGGTTTATAGCTTACGTTATAGTTTTCTGGAAGCAAGGCATGCCAGTCTCCTTCCCTCTCTTGACATCATATGCTCCGCTCCGAAGTGGGCCTTTAAGTTGCTCTTCAAAGACACTTGTCTAGGTTGAATCCATAGGGGAGACAGCTTCTTACAAAGTGCCTTCAAGTTTTAAACCGAGTTGAAAATAGTTATAATGTGTGTCAAGACAGAAAATGATATCTGTGGCCTACTTTCTGTTAAATTGTGTTGCTGGTATTTTGACATTACCATAATGTCATAAGAGTCTTACAAGGCAAGCTGGTGTACCAGTCAGGGTGTGTCTATCTCAGGTGCACTAAGGTGTACCAAGGTGCACTCAGCGGGTGGTCAGAAAACCTCTTTGCTCATTGGCGAGGTAGGGAGCGGCCCTGCCCCCACCAAGGAACAAACCAACAGTCAAAGGTCAGTTAGAGGTCAGTGAGAGGTCAGATGACATCACACACGTTTCTGTGGCTGATCAACCTACTATGAAAATGAGTAGTAAAAAAATAATAAAATAAATGTAAGGCCTGAAGATATACATATGTTCAGCTTAGTCTTTCAGAATAAACATATGGAGGATACCCCAGTGCTGGAAACTGGAGTTCAGAGACTGCATGTAGTTCCTGGAGGTATTTATGCATTCACTTTAGCCCTGAATAAACACCCAAAGACGAATATAGCGCTGGTATTCCAATTTCTGGGGTACCCTGTTTCTAAGATGTCTGGCACATGTCTTTGCTTAGTGGAAACAGACGGTATCTATGATATTTTCCATTTACTCTATAGGTCATGCACTTAAATGTTTTCTTTCGTTGGAATACCTTCATACTAGTCCACAAGTATCTTTTTTGCTGTAGTTACCAATTTGATTTGAAGTCAACAATGTATATGTCATACCAATATGACCTAATATCCTTGATTCTAATCCGTGTCCAGAAACGTATAAGATGAGAAACAGATTCTTCCCACATCAGATATATTTTCTCTATTTGTCATCTTCCTCAAGGCTGTATCAAGCTGTTTTTATCCTTGCTGGACTAAATAAAGTGGTATTCACTGAAGTCTGGATAGTGCACCATTCCAGCACTCCTGCACTGGAAACCTTAGAGGCTGCCAGCATCTTAATGCAGGACGTTTTTGTAATAATATCTTCATAAAGCAGCACTGAGTGTCTTCATAGCCTGCTGGGCTGTTCCTTCCGGGCATTGGCTTGATATTTACTCCCGGCACCACCACCACCACCACCCCAGCCACCACCACCACCACCACCACTACCACCACCAACACCACCCCAGCTCCAGCAAAGGAGCCAGAAGATATAATTTCGATTTTACATTTTGTGATTTTTCCATATGAGTGTTGATGTGCGCACATATTGTAAACCCATGGATTATTCTCCCGGTAGCCCCGTTTGGCAAAGGGATTGCTCGGTATTGGAAAACAATGTTTCCTGGCTTCACATAGACATTGAGAAGAGATTCAACGTTACATTCTTTCACTGTCTTGGACGATCCATCCCAAACGTCCTTACTTTGAAAAAAAGAAGGCAAGGGCATTAATGGCTCTGCAACAGAAGTCGCTGGGATGGAAGCCACTGGTTGTGTCTGGGAAAACTGCCTAGGAATGTACCCAAAACACAAACAGTGTCCGGATGAAAAAAAGGAAAACCCAAGCAGTCTTTTTTATACAGACGGGGACATGTGGGCTCTCACGAGCAGCTTGTATAATACTTCAGTGCCTTTTTTAGCTGAACATCTTGAAAATCAATCACTGAATTTGGCTTTGCCATTGTTCTTTATTTTTTACCAGCTTCCTCAAAGGCTGCAGGGGGTAGCTACTGCGGAAATGTCCCAAGCTAAGTGGAGCTTCACATTTTATATTGACTATTTAGCGATTTAGCAGGACATTTTATCCAATGGCACAAATGAGGGATACAGCTTTATAATTCAGGGGCAGGTGAGGCACATTGCCCAATGTTGCCTCCAGGTAGATATGGAAATTGGGTTTGAAACCTCTACATTTCAAGGATCTCCAACTCTCAAGACGACTCACCCAGAAGTCCCAGAAGCACACTGTAGCTTGTATGGGAGTGACACACTCTTTAGCTCGTATGAAAGTGACACACTCTATAGTTCTTATGGGATTGACCCACGCTATAGCTTGCATGGAAGTGACGCACACTATAGCTCGTATGGCAGTGACACATACTATAGCTCGTATGGGAGTGACACGCGCTATAGCTTGTATGGAAGTGACACATGTGTGAGCCAATTATAAAAAAAAGCAATTGCAATAATATTCTTCAGTAGAAAGGTTGCTGTTCTTGAGGTTTGGTTTAAGTAGGCTTCTCTTGAAATCAGACGTACATCTCAACCTATAATTGTTACAAAGATGCTTGAGGCACACATGAATGATTTGTATGAGATAGCTCGAAAATTGCTTCATACTCTGTCCTTCAAAGCTTGAACATGACTTCACTGAGCTTAAACATAAGCTGCTGTTGTCCAAACACATATTATGTCTTCATCAGGCTTTGCATGGAAGATTGAATCTGGTTAACAGCAGCTGTTCCAAAACGCCTGGATAAACAGGTGTTATCTAAAATATTCATGTTGCATGCTTCTCTGTGAATATACCTCTAAAAATAGCCTTTTTGACACTGATTGATATCACGCAAAAGTCAATTAGAGGTATGACGGGTCCATTTTCTAGTGGTCATACTTCAGACCAGTACGGGAGACCTCTGAGCTGGTCGCAGGTTAGACGTTTCCCCGAATTATTCAGTGATTCATCACAAAGCCTCGTCAGGTTGGAACGTAAGTCTTCAGGCACTGTGCATCACTTCGCATCATTTCTTTTTACGAGAATAAGCCAGTTGAGACAGATGTTCCCACAAATGTTGGTTAATGTTTGGTGCGGATCACACAGTTTTGTCAACTATTGCCAACTATACCTTTTTTATTGTATTTTTGCAAGATTATGACAACGATTGTCTTCCATCTCTAACATGGCCTGAATTAGGTTTCTTGCCTCCTTCGATTTCTACAATTTAATATATTTGATGCTTTATGTATTTGTTCATAAGATAGAAGCAAAAGCATGTATTTGTGTTTACAATTACTGCACAATTTGTCCAAATTTAATTTGGGTAATTTAGTTCCAGGCCATGTGCCGGCCACATGTTTGCAACAGAACAGTTATTTTCCCCAATAATAATCAGGCTATGAGTAACCTGAAATTATACTGTTTGCTTTTGTCACATCATGCTAAAAGGTGGTGGTGGCATGACTTTCAAATGGACCTTAGAAGATTTTCCTCATTATATTTAGGAAAATCCTAAATATAACATGTGGTGGTCGGGCCAGTCAAACAGCCCACCATTTTACTGGAAGAAGAATCTGAGGAATGTTCCTCTCCTTACTTTGGAGAGGGGTGGCTGGGGTTACGGGTGGGTCCTTGCATCTTTGATTAATGATGGGTGATTCCTTCCGGAAAAGGAGGCACGCTGGGACCATGCGGTCATCAGCGATTTTAATACTAGCGGGAATCCCACGTTTTCCCCACACAAGGGGGGGGGGGGGGGGGGGCATACTTTAAGTTCTTTGCATCTGTTTTGGAGATGGTTGGCTGTGTGGAGATGCTTGGTGAGAAGGTTACCAAGATGAAGGGAGAACAGGCAGAGGGAATCAAAGCTTGTAGAATGTGAGCTGTTGTCGCACTGTCCCTTGAAGATGCCCCCTCTGCCAACCAGCAAGTGTGTTTCCCCAAAGTTTTGAAACAAATGTTGAACCTTTGGTGGTCAAAGCATTTATCGCCAGTACTTTTTGCACCTCTTTTGTCCTTTATGTTCAGTTTGTAGTTCTGAGTAAGAATTGCATCCTCTCATGGAATCGTTTAGCTGAAAACACTATCTATGATCCCTGTGTACATAATAAGTTGGCAGACTTGGATTTTGGATTGTTCTCAGGCGGAACACATGAACAGAACACTTCAAATATTTGTTTAATTTTTGGGACTGAACGATTGGGAAAGGTAATCTGGTTCTGATATTTAAGGTACTCTATGATTACAACAATAGTGACCTTAGCAATCAAATGCGGGAAAGTCTTTGGCTGGTTAGCTAGTTGCGTTCTTTCCCCAAAATGTTGAAAGGTATTCTATAAATTCCACATTAACAACTGCTAGGTAGGAATGACTAACAATCGCAGTGAGGGACTTAGGCCAAAACTGTATTTTAAAACTGTAGCCTGATGTCCAGGCGTGACTTGTAAAACAAATCCTCCAATAAAATCAAACACTACCTAGCATATCGTGGAACAAAGACTAAATGAAACCATACTTTTATTCATCAGCACATTCAATGGGCAACTAAAAACAATATAAAACACATTTTATCAAGGAAAACTTCAATAAACAAAGAGCCGTTTTGGAGCCCAAAGAGCTAGCTTCATTTGGGGAGGTCAGCCAAATGATCTGACTCACTGAAAAGAGCTGAAATGAACCCATCAATGCACAACAACCAATGGGGCTGAAACACTAAGTCCTTGGCTGACGGTAAAAGGTTACAAGTAGTCACTTTCCACCAAGGCATCAAATTGGTACTGAAGTTTTAAAAGTCTTTCTGTTATTAGTATTAGTTCAGTGGAGTTTCCGAATGGATCAATAGATCCCCAGAAGTCACACAGAGATTCCTTTAGCAGATGAGGGCACACCCTATCCATATAATACCAGGGGATGAGCGGTCTTCCAAGGCAACACAAAGCCTCCTTCAACAAACCTATGTATCTGCTGATGAAAGACTGGAGAAACCATTCAATAGTGAACCCATCTGCACTCTGTGTGCTGAAGCTCTGTTTCCCTTCCTGAGACTCCCAACAAGCTGATTGAAAACGAAACATGCCAGGAAAAATCTGCTAAATTATTCATGGACATTTCCTCTCAAACGGATATTGGACGATATTGAGATTTAAACATCAAACTGCGCGCAGCAACGCTTTTCACTGCTGGAATGGGCTCTGTACATCGCTCTAACATCTGAAAAAGTAGCTTTTCAAAGAACAGACGTCACAGCTTATAGTGTCTGTGACCAGAGAGGGTAAAGGAGACCAGCCAGTCAACCGGTCCCGTTCCCAAACCATGCAAAGGTAGTAATGGGGTGCATACCGATCTCCAGGCCCATGCGAGTGATGGCCAGGCAACGCAACATGGTTTTGTGATCTGCTGAAAGGAGCTGCAACCGTACGCCAAAGAGACAGGCTGATGGATGAGTGCTTCAATACGGCGTGACACAGCGAGACCCTTTCAACCAGGAAACCCTTCTCCTGATTACTAAGCTATTCATGCACCCAAGTCCCAGTGCTGGGGTGAGTGAGGGAGGTATGCCAACCCTCTCTCCACCTCGGCCCAGCCTGCGAGTCTACCCTGGAGGTCCCACATGTTGGGTATGTGACCCCCACCCCCCCACCCCCCCACCCCCCACACACAGTACTTTCGCTGTGTCAGTGAAAGTGGAGCGAGGGAGATGTAGGGGAGAGTGTTCTCCCAGGTTGCAGATGGCACCATCTCCTGACGCCGTCCACTGCCAGCTCTCGCTGGAGGCACAAGCCAGGGGTGTGCAGAGTCTGCCGAGCCACCGCAGCCACAGAAGCTGCATCTTTTCCAGATCCCCTCGCTGAGATATATGTTTTCCAGACCTCGTCGGGACCTCTGGAGCTGAGCGCACACGGCCAAGTTAGGCTAAGCCACGACGAGTGAAACGTATGTCTTTTTGTTCAGTTTTCTTTTCATTTTTTTAGTGGACACATTTATATTAGCTAACCGGCTATTTCCTGATTGAATTACAACACACCCACTCACTGAGAACATGATGGACTATGCCTGGTCAATGTGGTATTGCATTTTTATAAACCATATGCTGTGAATGTGGCAGTGAGTTGCTCCTTATTGGCCATGGGATCCTCAGGTTAACGTTTCTGTAGTCAATGCCTTCCATTCCTGTAACTTAGAACTGTACGACCGATTATAAAAACTTTTACACTATCGTAAATGTTACTGTAGTCTATTAACAAATCGTACAGACTTTTAGTAAATTCCTAGTACATTTAGCAGGATTTAGATACAAGGTAAGTAAGCATTTCGAAAGTCTTCAACAGCCTGGACTGCAGTCGCTGCTAGTCGGTCCGGGCATTTGCATACCACTGGAAAATCTGAAGCAAAACTGACTAAGAAGCGGCCCACCACAGAAATCACTCAATCACCATTTGTATATAAACCAACGCCAGCACCGAACTACCCAGGAACAAAGTACGAGCTGGAGTTCTCAAAATGAGAATACCTGTAGTGACTTTCCAGATGTTTGAACGTCCAGACTATGGACGATCTGAATGCAAGGAACGTTGATTGGAGAAAAGGGACAGTGTTTCAGGAGACTGACAACCGGTCGAGGGAGAAAGAGCGGACTTCTCCACAACAGCACTGATTATGGAAACACACAGAGTGTTTCGACATGCAGGAAAGCTTAACTGACAGTGGAAAGGAGCAGAACAGCAAGAGGGGAAGTCTTGCTCTTTGGCGGATTAGACGTCAAGCTGTTGTGATGGTGTAACCCTACCTCCGCGCCTCGGAAGGCAATATTGACTTTTGAACGCCCAAACAGTGGTGGCTCGGCTTCAAACAGAGGGCGGGTTTCTGGTGTTGAAAATGTAAAAAAGAGATTATTATTTTTAGCACGTAATCCGGTGATCTGAAAGTGTTGCTCCGGGTATTCGTCTGGTTTGAACCTTATCGTATAAGAATCTGAGGGCTGCACGCTTCCGTCCGCCAAACACATTCACTAGGCTAAAAAAAACAGCCTATGAATTTCTAATGACACTCAAATAGCTTGTTTATCAGCGCTGTGTGTAGTTAAAAAGAAATATAGTCACATCGGTCAAATCAGGCGTTTTAGTGCACATCAATACAAAACAATCAAGTCAAAGTGTTTCCATGTGTCGTGACGGCCTGCTGGATAACAGAATATATCACGGCCTGGGTGAACACAGGCCCAGGGCTTCAGCGTTGAGATGTTCTCTCGGTAATATCGTAGCCCTCTCCTGTCTCTTTCTTCTCTCTCTCTGGCAGGATTTATGAGAATCCTCTGGCCTCCTGAGGGGCTATCGGGTTTCTAACCTGGCAGTGAAACTGTTGTTGTCTTCAAAGCCCTCAGCTTACTGTATGAATCGTGTGTGTGTGTGTGTGTGTGTGTGTGTGTGTGTGTGTGTGTGTGTGTGTGTCTGTGTGTGTGTGTACCGTGCGTGCTTTGTGCATGTGAGGGTGCGGTTCACGTGTCTGTGTGTGTGAGGGTGAGGGGAGTGTGCTCGTGCGTGTCTGTAGAAGTGGTGGGTGGCGGGGGGGGGGGGGCAAAGCAGTCAGCACCCAGCTGACTGCTTTGTGTTCAAAGTTTTCGTAGAAACGGTGCAGCTCAGTGAATCTACGGCAGGCGAAACTGTTCAGTTGCATTTCAGTGAGTATCTGTAAATATAGAGACATCAATCTGGCCAGCTATCTTTCACTTTCACTGCTGCAGGGCCTAGTTGGCCACGCCACACTCTCTCTCCCTCTGGCACCTCAACGCCTTCGCGTTCTGTTCTGAAGGGTGGGCTGGCCGTCCCATGCGAGCCCACCAACGCCGCCTAATACCGTTGGGTAACAGACAAAGAAAACCTTCGGACCACAGCAGCTGGAAATACTCCCGACCCTCACCGAAATTAAGTAGTGGGGCTATATCGTTTTCATTACCAGGGATTCAACTTTGTGAGAATTCAAACATTGACTGTCTCTCGTACGGGCTCCCATGTATCGCATGCTGTGGCGCTGCGATGTTTTGCACACACACTGGAGATTTATCGCTAACACCCCAGCACATGCACGGCGATACCCCGAGGAATTCAGCGGGCCAGAGTGATTGTGATAACAAACAACACAGTCCAGTAGCTCTGACATGAGACGGCAGACCCCCTAAAGCACTCATCGGGAGCCCGGACAGTCTCCGGTTTAAAAACAACCCCAGTCACACACAAAGGCCCTGTGCAGGAACGTGGACGAGAAGGAGCCTATCTTGACACTGTTGACTTTAGTCACATGTGAAGGTATGCATGTAACAGGTATGTGTGTGGGTGTGTAACTATGCATGCTTGTGGTGTGTATGCGTGTGTGTTGCTTTACCTGCCTGTGTGTGTCTTTGTCTGTGTGTGTGCATGTGTGTGTGTGTGTGTGTGTGTGTGTGTGTGTGTGTGTGTGTGTGTGTGTGTGTGTGTGTGTGTGTGTGTGTGTGTGTGTGTGTGTGTGTGCGTGTGTGTGTTCGTATGTATGTGTGAGTGTGTATGTGCCTATTTGCTTGTATGTTTGTGTGGTCTGTGCGTGCATGTGTGTGGGTGGTAACCATTCATCACAGCTAACAAAAATCCGCTCTGAACATCACCAATCAAACACATTAATCACTTAATCACTAACCCTACAGCTGCCAGGGCGCCCCTCAGCCAATCACAGCTCTGCTTGCCTTACTCTGCCACATGGTTTGACCCAGCGCATATTCAACCCCGACCAGCACGGCCCACATGTGTGCCAAAAACAAACACAAAACATATTTACAAAAATTAACCTAGATTTTATTGACGCAGGTGACAACATACTTTGAGTTGTTCTTTACGGAACACGAGTTCTCGATCAAAACTTGAATGTTCCTTGGGGGTTGAGTTTTCCCATTGAACATTCTGTGTAGAGATGTTTGTGGGCCTTCCAAATCCAGGGTTGATTAACAGCACACTACAGTCGACCCAAATGTCAGTTGGGACAGTGATCACAAACAGACTAGGAGCCGACTGTTTGAAACAGCAACGAGAACAAAACATGCAGTGACAGAATGATTCAGAGAAAGTGATTGATTTGTAGGAATGTATTTTGTTTCTTGATTCACTTGAAACAATTCTCTGTTATAAAACTTCAACTCTAACCTCACAGCCTGTAAATATTACAGATGTAATGTCAAGTATACACTTTATTTTAGTCAAGTCTATTTATCTTGAGGTATTAACTAAAGTTATAACTAAAAAGGTTTGAAGTTAGAACAATTAAGATATTTCTTAGCAGCAGAATGGAACAATATAAAACTCAACTTTTAAAGAAATTATATTGTGTTTCCAAGCGTGAATGATGACGGAAGTCGGTCAAAACCGTCCTCACCAGCAGAAAAGTGTATAATCTGAGGTCATAGGTCATATTTGGTTATAATTTGTGGTGGACATGGTGAACTAAATGATACATTGCTGATGGAATGCTTGTCTGGAGCAGAAATAACGTGTTTAAATATATTTCAGATATATTGGAAAAGTAAACTATACACATTTGAAAATAATACCATAATTGTTTCTCTGTCTGCGAGAAAAAAGTAATGTCTACATGGCCATCTGCCGTCAATAAAAACAAGAACAAGGAAACGAAGGGACCAATTATTGGTTTTTTAAAGAGAAACAAAAATGGCCATTGAAATATACATGTCCAACTCTATGACATAATATTTGTCCTGGCGTAGAGACCTGTACTTATGTTTCTATATAGGCAATGTAGGGTTTCTGTGGACCAGTTGGAAAAGCACAAGGAAGAGAGAGATGGCAGAGTGATTCAACATTTGCTATATTCATCTGGACGTAGGCTTTTTCAAACGACAAATCAAACCGCCTGCACCTGGTATTTAAATTGTTGGTTTTGTTACATATATAGCTGACAAAGCTATTTACGAAAAAATGCCTTTGCATTTTTTGCATGGGTGAGGGGAAGGCCAGCCCCCTTCTCCTCCACGCCTCCCAACAGTCTTGACCCAGTAGACACAGAGAAAACCCTGGAGGACTCGACCTATGCACGCTGGCTGTCAGCTGAAATATGCTGACACAGCTTCGGGGGAGGCAGAATTTATCAGGCGAGGAGAACGGCCGGTTCCGCTCATATGGGGATGAGTTTAGCTTGGATAGACTGGAAGCAGATCAAGGCGCCATAGTATGTTTTGAAGGCCTTTACCTGCCCAGATTGTCTGGGACTGTAAATCACTCCTGGGGATCGTGCAGGATTTAACTGTTAACCCACTGTTACACAAATACCGTACCATGGAAAAGTGGTACGGTATTGAACTTATCTATTCAATGTTTTCACTGAAATATGTGCTTAAGCTTAAGTATGTTTCACGTCAAACCTCTGTCGACCGTCAGACCTTATAGAGATGGATACTCTTAAAATTAAACACCAACAGAGAATTGTTCTTGCGGGAGCTATTAACCGAGGACCATGATCAACTAAGTGCCAATCAGAGTGATATGGACGGTCCTCTTCACTGACTCATAATACCAGGGAGGAGCTTCTTGATCTTAAGCCAGGATGAAGGTCTTGCGAGGCAGATACTCCCCTACCGGCTCCCCGGGCCTGCTGCGTGTCGAGGTCACACGAGTGCAGACTCCATCGCCTGCATACACCCTCCAGACGTTTAACAAAGGGCTATTTCAGATTGGGCTTGGAATAGCTCTGTGACAGCATCTGCAAAGATAAAGACGACAATATCCAACGCAAACACACACATAATACAGAGCTACGAACCAGGAAATACTCGGTGCGGGCCTAATCTTGCAGATAAGGAAAGAATGCAATTAATGGGATAAGCATGGAGATGGAATAATATGCGTGCGTTTCTTTCTCGCAAAATGTTGGAAGAGTTTGGTTATCCGCAGTGTTTGGATCTGAGGAAAAGTGGGAAAACAAACGATGTGTTTGGTTTACATGTTGGAGGGTTTGGATATGTTTTCGGACCCTCACAAGGTTTGCAGGGTCCCGGGGAGTCATCCGTGGCCTGGGTGGTCCTGAAGATGACATTTATAATGATGGTGTTTACGCCTCTCAGCTGCAGCAGCTGAACGCCACTCCAGTCACCCACCATCAGACATCGCCCCCCCCCACCCTCCCCCCAGGGGAGAGTGGGGAGGGTGGACTAGGACAGGGAGGGGGGCAAAGGGGGGTCGGACCAAGAGACTGAAAAGCCTTGCTGTGTTGGATCGCTGTGGCAGATATGCCCCTTGCTTGGTGGTGATGAACAAATAAAGGGAATTAACACAGACACATTCACGTTGCAAGAACAGAACCGGGGTCAAAACGGCAACATTTAGAAAACACTGCCTGAGGCACCAGGAGCACACTGCAGTGCTTCACGCAGAAAGCACCAGTGGTCCACTGAACAAAAACGCCATCATCCCACCACAGATAACTTTCCGTGATACCCCCCCCACACACACACACACTCATCCACCCGGACCGCCAGTTGGCTGCGGTGCTGGGATGAAGTGTAGCAGCAGAGAAACACACACTGCAGTGTTACAGAGACCTACTGTATCGGCACCACCAGTCTTTCCATGTGGTCCAGCACCCTCCATCTGGCTTTGGTTTAGAAACATGTCCCGCGGTTTGGAGTGTCGACTCTTCTCCCCCAGCCTTACAATGTCAGCGCATCCACATTGCAATGGGAACCCAGTCTATTAAATGCTCACGTTTAACTTACAAGGCGTATCAGTGCAAATCTGAATGGACATATTTCTTTCCCTTATCCTTTGAGAAGTGTATTAACAATTATAACCTCGTAACCAAGACAACATTATGACAACATAAATAGGGATGTTTGATTCTCTTTGGGAACATATAAACACGTGTCTGAAAGAGAGAGAGAGAGAGAGAGAGAGAGAGAGAGAGAGAGAGAGAGAGAGAGAGAGAGAGAGAGAGGGAGAGGGGGAGGGAGAGAGAGAGAGAGAGAGAGCGAGAGAGAGAGAGAGAGAGAGAGAGAAGAAGAAGAGAGAGAGGGAGAAGAAAGCAAGAGACAGAAGGAGAAGAGAGCAAGAGAGAGCAAGAGCAAAAGAGATATGCACACCGCATATGTTCAAAACGTGACCGATCCTAAACATTTCCAACGGCCCCCCAGAGGGGACCCATGCTTTTTGGTCCTCCAAGAGGAGGCTTTATCAACACAACAACACACCCGCGTGTGGACGGAGGCGTCCAGCAGAGGGAACCGTGCAGGACTTAAATCACTCTCACTGAAACAACAAACAACCTCCAGGTTCCCTCTCGGTCGGGCAGCGCTGCTCCTGGGAGAATTCACCGCAGCTCGCCCCTACGTGGTCCCGTGTGTACTCACTATAGAGTTAGCGTTTGTTTGGCCCCCACAAACACTGGCACCGCACATAGACGCACACACACACACACACACACACACACACACACACACACACACACACACACACACACACACACACACACACACACACACACACACACACACACACACACACACAAAACAGCTCCTGTGTCTGCAAAGGGAATGTGAGGATATGGATGAACAGTCAGCTCATCTGGAGAAGTTAGGATTAGGTGCCTTGCTCTGGGACACCTCGCCACTCAGCTAGGACGAGGCAGGGATCTAGCAACCTTCCGGTAACAAGTCAACCCGCTCTAATTCCTGGCTAAGCTAACCCTTGTGGCCACCTGTATAATTAAATTATAATATATGCAATTTGGTGTATTGTAGTATATGTATATGCATATGTGTATCTTTAGTTTACCATACTAGACATGCGTGTTACCATACTAGACACGGGTGGCCCGATGGGAATCAAACCCCAAACTCTGGAGGCGTTAATGACACACTGGACCAGTGACAGGACCACCGCTGCTCTGTACAACAGATCAGAGACATGAGGGAGGCCAGTTGACAATAGATGTCCAAGCTAAACATTCACACCTGAATGCTTTTCCCCTTTTTGTACCGGATATATAAACTGCATTAGAAGTCACATTATGAGTCATTGCTACCTTTTCATCCACTTTGGTGCTAGTCGGTCTCCATGGTACTTTCTGTGTTCAAATGTTCCACCACCTGCTTCATGAGGAGAATCACATGCATGACCAGGGTCATATGTGTGTTTGGATGATCATGGGATCTGCGATCTTCTGAGACCAAACTGAGGTTGGCGTAAACCTCTTCACTTGGCGTCCACAAGACCCTACCACAATATATATAACCAAACACAATTCATGAAACCAAACGTTGTGCATGCTCATCGCCTGCAGAATACAGCAAACGCAGACTCCTCTGGGCTCATTTGGTCTTTGGCTGAGACGTCAGGCAGATGTGTAATGTGATTTAAACATATAATCATGAAAAACCTTCTATCATACCTCTGCGCAACCACCTCTGCGGATCGATTTCCTTCTGCTGAAACACTTAGGGTGATAGCATCGTAGCTTCATTCCCCATATGGGGATTCTCATGCTTAAGAGCCAAGGATAAAGAAGTCCTAAAAATGGCGGGTATAGATATTAGCTTACCATTTGCCATCTTAATTGCCCATCACCGATGCAATTGTGGCCAAAGTCGTTCAAAATACTTCAACGCATGAGCATCTTATGACACACTTGGTACTTCTTCCAAGAAAGATTTGGATGATTACTCAGACAAACAATGACATAGTCGAGAATGGTGGCTTGAATCATTTTCCCGCTAACCGGGAAGAAGAGAACATGATAAAAGTGACAAAGCGGTGAACTCAGAGTGGTCGAATGAAGACACATCCCTGTGTCGAAGCCGCACACGAAGGCTGTGTTCAACTGTGATCCGATAGGCTTGAAAAAGTATTTATGAAGTTAGCTCACGTCTGCCTGAACAGCCAACAGCATCTCTGCGGTCGGACGCCATGGTGGCTGTTTGCGAGGGTTCGAGCTCCAGGTCAGCCTGCGGGCCCCCATCGCGTGGTTTGGGGTATTGGTTCCATTTCGGTCACCCGATGAAAGCCGTTGTGCGTATACTATGTCGTTGTTTGTTTGTGCTGTCATCTAAATGGATAGGGCCTGTGTTGACATTCGTCATGACAAGCGCGTGATAATATCACAAACGCTAAAGGTAACAAATCGCTCACATAAGGTTTGCAGATTAAATCAATGGATGTGGTCTTGTTATATATATAAAAAAAAAGAAAACCTCACCGCTGTCTACACAATTAGCATATCGAAAAACAGCAGCGAACAAACCGTCTACACCACAGCATACCTCCGTCTTTCATTCCCCCGACGTGAACGTCTCACACAGAGCAGTTTGCGATGACAAAATCAACGAGTGGATCCAGAGTGTCTCTCTGTTCTGATTTTTTCATCAGGGATACGGGGGCTAAGCAGGGCCTGTGGCTTTGGCTGGCTCCGTGGAGAATAGAGAAATTCCTTCTCACTAACAACATGGGCACGGAGGCACAGTTGCGCTGGGGCTTAGCGGTTTGCAATTAGACGCTGGTGCGCTTCCCAGACCAGGTCCCTGTCTGGAGTCCACCCCCATTCCCTCCTGTTTGTACGTTGGCTTCCTCGTCCACCTCCATCCTGATGGATACACAGGTTGGAGGACATTGCAGGGTCCTTGCGTAACCTGCCCTTAGTTCCTTCCAGTCTCTTAATAGTGAACTAATAAGGAGAACATGTGGGAGATACGACCACAAACAAACAGTGCGCCTCCTTTTTATTGCTTACCAGGGGTGTGTGTGTGATGTAACAGGGTTTTTCGCTCTTAAATTGTCCTGGAATTTATTTGATAGTATTTACTGTGTGGTTTCTACTCCCCCACACTCTCAGGGGGGGAAGAGAGGCACAACGATTTGCTAAGTTACAGAGGTTTTAATACGATTTCTTAGGGAGCATAGTGCATAATTTATTATTTTTTGGATGTAAGCCTACTCTGCTCATGTTTTCAGCCAAGACGTTCAACGTTCATCAAGACGTTCAACATTCATCAAGTGTATGATGGTCGTGGGGACTTATAGTAGCCATAGTACTATATAATAGCTTATAGTACTACCACCCTGTGTGTGTGTGTGTGTGTGTGTGTGTGTGTGTGTGTGTGTGTGTGTGTGTGTGTGTGTGTGTGTGTGTGTGTGTGTGTGTGTGTGTGTGTGTGTGTGTGTGTGTGTGTGTGTGTGTGTGTGTGTTAGCTCTCATGTGTGCGCTCTCAAGGTTTGATGCTATAGTCTTTACACTGAGCTTGTCTCAGCTCGGCCTTCCCGGCAATCTTCAGCAGGGAATTAAGTGTGAAGAGATTCCAAATGATTATAGACAGTCCATTAAGATCTTTTAACGCATCTTTTGAAATATTTTTTATTAGCCTTGTCACTCGTCGACTTCTTCCCTTTTCTACTTAGTTGTACCGACAGTGTCTCAAAACTCAAGCCGAAGGCTCTGTGGAAAACAAACATGTTTTGGTGGTTTGCTGCAGTTCAAACCTCAAGGTGCTGTTTCCCTACACCCCGGGGTTCATGGAAAATTGAAACTCCATCCACCAAGCACGCACGCACGCACGCACGCATGCACGCACGCATGCGCACGCACACACACACACACACACGCACACACACACATACGCACACACGCATGCACACACGCACACACACACACACACACACACACACACACACACACACACACACACACACACACACACACACACACACACACACACACACACACAGACACACACACACACAATGATAGTTTTCCTGTCACAACTATTGATTAAAGTGAAGCTGGGCTTAATGGTAGAACTTAAATGGAGGGCGATATCGTAGAGCAAAATAACCGTTGCAACAAGTATGAACTACCATATGTTATTTTATGTGGTCTCCAGTGTCATGCCTTGCTTCAACTGTAAGTCTGTAAGTTACACGTATCCTACTACAAGACTCTTTCCCCGTAAACATCTACAGGACTACATGATTACATGATCTCTGTCTGTAAATGACATGTGAGCGTTCCTCTCTCCTGGCTGGTACACACGTCTTTATATCCAATATAAACATTTTTTAAGTTGTGTCCGTATTTGTGGTTGTATCTGTCAATCTTGTCTAGGCTGTGTCCCTCATCCTGTTGTATTTTCATGTTAGCTTTTGTTTTGTTGATGTATGTATGTAGTGCACCTTCTGCTTCCCGCACGTATGCAAATGCTGACCAACATGGAAGTGAAGATGTGTAGCCCAGCGTCTAAAGCATCCCCTCGTCTCTTTTTGTGGAGGAACACGTCAAGTCATCGCTGAGTGGTTGAGCGGGGAATCCGCCTCGTGTTTTTTCTTTGTTTTGGACTGACAGGAGAGCAGAATGAATGCTCCCAGAATTCAAAACAATGCATTCTCAACTCTGCAATAACGGGAGCAGACCTGGTCTCGTGATTCACAGCTCGAGATCAGTCTTTAAGCGCTGATAAGTTGATGTTCATTTTTTGGGCTGCATGCACAAGCTTCCTTTGTTGTCCTCTTGACCAAGGTTAGTTCAATCCGTCGAGAGAAAGTGCCCAGCGTGATTCTGAGCCGATCCCGATGATGTCATACCTACAGGCGTATGAATGAATGTGTTTGTGGGTGAATAAATGCATGAGTGGGTGAATGAGAGGCCATTCTATGTTGCATCTGTAGAGGCTGGAAAAGCCTGAGTGCAGGCCATTAGACATTGTGTAATTCAAAAAATGCAGTTAATGTTTCTTTTTCCTACAGAAAGCATGTCGGGGGCTCAAATATATGGGAGATTTACGAGCGTTCCACATATGAGTCATTGAAAAACACACATCTTTAGAGTGAAAGCATAAATATTCCGGGAAATATTTAGGGATGTATTTTCCTCTCCCGTTTCCTCGATAGAAGTTTAATAATAGCATTTGAATTCTTCCATAAGCTCAGTATAAACAATGCATTTGTGCTTCAGACATGAGACCTGACATGTGAAAATAAATACAGTGCGGTTTTTGTGAGATTTGTTTGCGATGAATCATGACTTCTTCATCCAATCTCCAGCTGGATAATGAGTGGGGGGCTTTTTACCCCAAAATATGAAAAACCTAACATGGTCATGTTGTTCTGCCATTCTAAATACTTTTTGGTGGGATGAATGGGATACTCATCTGGAAAAGTGGGAAATCATTCAAGAATATGAAAGTGTTGAACTCCTTCTGTCTGGTCTGGTGGCTTGTGCATAAAAGCAGGTATGACTAAAGACGATATCTGGTGGTATGAATTCAGTGGCTCACCAAAGTTATGAGCTGAGACACGTGACCTCATGTAAACACCGGGCCATGAGTTTGATCCCAACACTATGGCTCAAATGCTGCATTTATGACCTCATCTTTATCTCAGGCCATTGTATCCCGGCCTCCATCCTGTTTCACGTCCTCTAATATAATATACGGATATATTATAATATTATATATAGAATATCTGAGAATCATGTAGTCTGAACCAGCTATAAGGATTTAAAATGCTGGTCATGGATTCCTCCCCAAACTATGTGTCCAGAATATGCGTTTTTTAAGACTTCACAGTAGACTTTGGTCTTATTTATTAACATATTTTAGGTTCAATGCATCTTGCCATTCAAGTGCATTTCGCTTTTATAAATCACACCATTAGATTTCTTCACTCAGTGGCTCTTTTCGAAAAGGGAAGTTGGCAGTATTATGCAAATCGTCTGCGGATTGACTATAACAAACGAGTCCCTACAGTTCCTTGCAGAGACTCAAAGTGATTTATAGCGTTTTTACTTCATTCATCACAGGCTTAAAGGTCAAACCCCAGCTGGATGGCTGTCCATTTTTTTTGTTTTATCGTGGCCAGGATTCTTCTTCTCGTGGCCCAAAATGCCAACTTGGGAACCGTCGCGGCTGGAGAGAAAACTAAGGCTTCTTTTCGACATGAAATCAGCCGCATCCACGCACTGGTTCAATGTTCTGATGCATGTCTGTCACACACGTGTGGAAAGCATGGCTAGCATTGCATGAACTGAATGGAGTGACATAAATTATGTTGTGTCAGTGCAGCTATACCTCCTTCTTATCAACTTTTGGTGCAATCATGTCAATAATTTAAAACGAATTAAAAAACATGAACACATAAGTTATAAATTATATTGGCCTATACCTTATCAAATTTTTTCCTATCTAATGTTTCTATGTTGGGTTACTATGCGGTAAACACAATCAAATGAGTAAAAGCTGCAATAGCAGAATAATCACATGCCATTGATTATCCACTTTTGAACCTTATGAGTCAAAGTGTGACCTTCTGATGTGCTGCCAGAGGTTTGACAAAATGTCTGGTCGCCCAGACTTGAGTGAAAAGCGGTTCCAGTAAGCGATAAAACCAGGAATAAAAAGCTGTTAATGTTTTACCCTGTCTGGGAACTACTCTGTTCCATACAAAGCTGCCATATTAGCTGCAAAATTATATGTATCAGTTGATTTTGTAATGAAGATGTGCATGACACAAGCACACTTTCGATGATATAGTTTATAATTTTGCACCTATGGACCCCTGACCCCCTATAATTCCTTATAGCTGCCCTACACGTTATTTGTATATACTGTATATTCTTGCCTACTAACCATTTTTATCACAGTCCAACACAAGATGCAAAACTTTCAAATGTTTGCTAAACATATTGTTTCCAGTATTTAAATGACAAAAGATATGTATTATGAAAGAAATGCAATGCTACCACGAGAACATACTGTATCTTATAGTCTTTTTATATGTGTCAGATGTTGAATTCATGAGAGGCATGCTAAATAAGTACAATAGACATACTTTCCTATATTGTGGTTAAACACCCTCACTCAGCATTCCAAATCACTAGTAACAGATTTAAAGAATAATTGATTAAACCAATGCATTATGGCTTGGTTTCTTTATCACTAACGAGTAGCAGCAGCAGTATATGACAAAAAGTTGTTTTGTTACATTAATTGTTTGACAAAAAATATTTGTCAGCAAAAGTCGTAGACAATTATGGGACTTTAAAACTACATCATTAAAGACAAGTATGATGAAACTAGTTCGCTTAGCATTGTCCGTAAAACTCATTTCAATCATTTCATGACTAAACATTGATTTAACCACAGCTGAAGTAAATAATGATTCAGGTTTCCAAGCAAACTAAGCTCTGTTTCAAATAAAGAAAAACGCAATAATAAAATCAATGTGCCATAAAAGCTTGCGCTTCATTAACCGAAAGTGACTCATCCTTGTGTTATCGTCTCAATGTGGCAACGACACCAACAGCCCGAATAACCGGATGTATCAAACCGAATAAAACACAGACAAGATCAAAAAGGATAGTTTTTGTTTAAAATGCATCACTCCCAAAACAGTAGGAAATATAACATTGCATTAACCACTCTTTACCATGGTGTTGACCCATTTAAGTCAATAACTCTTATCTCTACCTGTACATAGCAGTCACTAGCCTGACCGCGGACTACAATAGAAGCCAGTTTGTTCTTTCCAGGATTAACAAAATGCAGCTTGTACATGTGATCCCGTGAGCGGGTGGGGGCGTCCCAGACATGCCAGACATTCCGTCAGTTTGTCCCCAGTGCTAAATCCTACGGCTGGGGGTCAAGGGTCAGAGCGGTGCCTTACACATGCAGATGCTTGCTTCTGCTCAGTCTTAAGTCTTACGTCATAACTCTAGCTTTCACTGTACTCACTGTACTGCTATTGCTCTGTACTCCCTTAGTCCTGTCATTGGTAGTCGCTCAGTCACAAACAGTAGCTGCCACACTGGGAGCAGGAAGGAAAAGCGGGCGGTCCATATATGGACACGGCCAGTGTATCCATCTGGCCCACCATCCCTCCGTCGAGACAACCAGTAGCAGAAACGGTATGTACCTAGGGAATGGTTGTCTTTGTCGCATTCTTCCTCTGTATCCGCATGTATCTGTATGTCTGCCTGCTATGTGTTTGGGTCACTGTGTGTGTGTGTGTGTGTGTGTGTGTGTGTGTGTGTGTGTGTGCTTGTGTGTGTGTGTGTGTGTGTGTGTGTGTGTGTGTGTGTGTGTGTGTGTGTGTGTGTGTGTGCGTGTGTGTGCTTGTGTGTGTGTGTGTGTGTGTGTGTGTGTGTGTGTGTGTGTGTGTGTGTGTGTGTGTGTGTGTGTGTGTGTGTGTGTGTGTTTGTATGTATGTGTGAGAGCATAAATGCGTGTATCTTGTGTGTGTGTGTGTGGTTGTGTATGTGTGTGTTTTTGTCTTCTCGCCGTGTGTGTCCACTGCCTCCTCCCTGAATATTAGTGTTTACATCAGTGGGCTCCCAGGTGTTTCGGAGTAAACAATAGTGTCTGTGTGTGTATTTGGGTGGGTCTCACAGGTTGGGGGGGGGTGAGTATTCAGTGAAAACACTCCAGTGTGTAATTTGTTTATCATTGGCTGTCTTATTCCCCAGCGGTGATATCACCATGGGATCATCAGATTTAGTGCTTACTGACTGGGTGAGATCTGTTGATAGAACGAATGCTTGATTACTGAGCAGGGGAACAGGGGGAGTGCAGTGCTACTGCCTTGCCCGTGTCTTAGACTGCTACACACAACGTTTTATTTAGTCTGGATGCCTGAGTCAGCCCCGGCAGTACTGGGGGGCTGTGGATCCCTTCACAGCCCGGGCCCGGTATCATGGGCTCATGGGCTCAAGTCAGGCTTTATTGGGTCGTGTTGGGCCAACAGCGCAGTGAACTCCTGGGAGCCTAGACAGCATCAGCCATCTTCCAAACAATCCCTTTTTGTTTTACATATGGTTTCAGAGATCTGCAAGGAGCAGCTGCTCCTTTCTCTCTCAGGGGGGGATCGAGTTCACTGCCAACCCTGTGTAATTGTATAATAATTCCCTGATAGGATTCATAAAACTCCCCCCCCCCCCCCCCCCCCAACGTGTAGGAACGTTTGAGAGCTTAGTTTGTTTATAATCAGTTTGAAGGTCTCGACTGTCGACCCAGGGATTACTCTATGTATGAAGGTTTAATGATGGGATTTTCTGATTAAGAGGAAGGAAAAGCTGGCGGAATGTGAATGAGGTGTGTTTACACAATTATGTAACGACAAATGGGAACGTAGAGGAAAAAAACATCCTATTCTATAATATTCCTATAATAATCCATAAAGCCTCCTGTTAACACAATGGACAGTGGCAAGAGACAGACAGGGACAAAACCAACCACGTATCCATGACACCAAGAATATAAATCAAACATTTACATTGTCAAGGACCCCGTGCCGCTCGTGAACACACACTCCTTCCCTATCACCTTATCATTTACTGATACAACTCCCTAAAATGGCCACACCGTAAGCCAATTCATTATAAAAGAATCACGATAAAACTGATCTGGACCTCTGTGGGCCGTGCCGGCCAAAGGGCCGTGTTGAACCAGCTTCAAGTGCTTTAGTCTGGCCCCATCCCGGCCCTGTCCCCCCCAGTGTCTAGGGGCTGATCTCTGGGCCCGCTGGCGTCTGTTCTTTGTCTGCGCCGATAGCCACTGGTCTCTCCCACTTCCCGCCCTGCTCTCACTCCTTCTCCCCACGGAGGTTAGAGTGAGTCATTGAGTCAGCAGCTGCTCTACGTCATCCCACCACTCTCCCAGGATTCCAGCCCTGACTCCGCCCACTGCTTGGAGAATCCGAAGGGGCTACGCACTCTGACGACATCGCTTCCTCTTATTCCAAGTATGGGCAGAAAGTTGACCACTGTTATCTAAAACTTATCTTTGATGAATGACCAGTGGCGAACGTGTGTTCACTGGACGTGCTCGACATGGTCAGTGGCTGTTGTGAGAAAACAAACAGTGCTAGAAAATAATAAAGTGGTTATTTTTGCCAGAGAGATGCCATGGCGTTTAACTGCCAACTCCATATCAAAGTAATCACTCTTTTTTCACCGTCTTTTTTAATTTATACGGGTGGAACAGCAAGGTACTGTCAGAGATACTGAATACCTCTGATAGTGAAACACGTTTGCTGATGGTTTGTCGCTAATGAATGATGCACTAATAAACAACCTCCGCACATCTGGCATGTAAATAAGACAGCCAAACACGATGCCTTAATCCTCTTACCAGTGCAGCATTAACCATCTTGACTTTGATTTCCATCAAAATGACACTTAGAGTTGGCTTTCAAAGGGAATTCCTTCTTATGTTTTACTGGATTAGTCTCAGATGAACAACATAAAAAATCAAAAATAAACGTTTTCATTGTGGCAAAGAGCTGTTGTTTTCCGGACTGGTGGATTCCGTTATTCAATGTTTGAAACCGCCATGTTTAGTTTTCCCATTCCAGAGGCTGACAGAACAGACGACTCAGTCTAGCGCCACCTCCTCGCCACTTCCCTAGCGTTCCTCTGGTGGCTGCGAGGGGGAGGGCCGAGTACCACAGCCCCACAGCGCTTTTTATTTGAGAAAGCCACCATGGATATCTTCCCCCTTGATGATGTCCAGGCACGTTGGTGGGATGCCACGCTGAGACCGCTCGCTGCCCGCTGACAGGGGTGGTTCAGGGTGGTTTGAACTGGTTGTTTGTTCTGATGTACCTGCTGGAAAATAAGGCTTCCACAGTTGTTCTTGGAGACTCCTAGGAAAGGAATCCCTCTCTCTCTCTCCCTCTCCCTCTCCCTCTCTCTCTCTCTCTCTCTCTCTCTCTCTCTCCCTCTCCCTCTCTCTCTCTCTCTCTCTCTCTCTCTCTCTCTCTCTCTCTCTCTCCCTCTCTCTCTCTCTCTCTCTCTCTCTCTCTCTCTCTCTCTCTCTCTCTCTCTCTCTCTCTCCCTCTCTCTCTCTCTCTCTCTCTCTCTCTCTCCCTCTCTCTCCCTCTCTCTCTCTCTTTCTCTCTATCTCTCTCTCTCTCTCTCTCTCTCTCTATATCTCTCTCTCTGTGTCTGTCTGTCTGTCTGTCTGTCTGTCTGCCTGCCTGTCTGTCTGTCTGTCTGTCTGTCTGTCTGTCTGTCTGTCTGTCTGTCTGTCTGTCTGTCTCTCTCTCTCTCCATGGCCTTCACCTTCACCACACAGTTTGTAGAGGAAACGCTGCAGGGTTTCCCATCGAACGCCCTCTTTCCAAATGTTCTTGCTGCCAGTTTGTCTTTCCAACCCATCTCTTTTCGTGAGTCGGGAGCCAAGGTGGTTTTAAAAGAGCCTCATTGTGTTCTCTTTGTTCCGACACCGAACCTCTGCATTCAGAACCTCTGTTTTTTCCCTAAATCGCATGTTGAATGAATCACTAAACGGGAAGACGTTAACCACGTGCCAAAGATCTAATTTCGACAATTTATTCGGCATACTGCAGAATAACGAGAAACAGATTGGTTGGCTCTCTAGTGCGCATTGCTGCTGAAGCTCTCCGTGTAGATTAAGGTGGATCTTGTTCACGCTGAGCGCAGTGCAGAAATTAGTGAAATACTAAGTTATTCCTCGGAGATCGAGGAAAGCTTGGCAAAAGGAGAGCATCATAGAGTGAAGGACATGAGCCGTTTCAGCTGAAGACACTTTTCAGATCGGTGTGAGAAGGTCCATTCCATCCATTCAATAAACAAGGTGTTGCATTGCTGTAAAGGTGCGTTCACACTGAAATACACATTCGTCTCCCGTTCGCGTTGTCCCCCAAGTTTTGTCGCGCAACAAATCATAAACTGTCGCTGTGCAAGTTTTGTCAGGCGAATTTGCTGCGGTTCACCCTGGACTGTACTGCAGGGAACGGTTGGCCTGTTTGAACGCTGATTGGCTGTTACATTACACATGTCGCTCAGTGGCCACGCTGTTCAACACTGATCGCTGATCGTCATCACGCGAATATCACGGCAAAGTTGAAATATTTCTAATCGAGCGAATTAGGAGGGAAAGCGATTGTACTCCCGGAGCTGAGCTGCCGGACTGCCGCAGAAGCTTCAGCGGCAGTCCGGCAGCTCCGGCGGGTGTACTCCGGGAGTTGAACTGCCGTACAATCCCTTTCTCCCCCATGTCACGATTCAATATGGAATTCAGAGAGTCAAGGCCAAAGTTCCTTTCCCCAAATTCTTTTCAACCATGGCCGAGATAACCCCCACTACGAGTCTTTACTTGTTGGGGAAGTACCAGAGACATCAGACGCAGTCTTTATGATTCAAAATATCAGCCGAGACGGCACATAGCTTTTGGCCGTGATATTAGATATAATATTATATAAATACCTATATATCGTATAATATTATTATTATATTATATTGTATATATATAGAGTTCCAGGAGTCCGCAAACGGCATCAATCACTTCTCCTCCATGCTGTGGTTCACTCTGACAGCTCATTGGTCAATGGGCAGCAGCTCATTTGCATTAATGCTACAGACACCAGAAACCGCGCATTCTGAAGGGACTGAAACGGAGGGGAATAGTTTTTTTTTCCTAAAAGCTATTTTCAGCAAACAGCTTCAGCAACATGTTTTCTTGAACTCATATAAACATCATAATATTTCTCCTTTAATGAGTATTCACTATATATACACTATAAATACTCCAAACCACCAATCAAACAACTGTTTGGTGGAAACAAGAGTTTCCACCGAAGTGTTTAACACTTTTAGATCAAGTGCACAGTGTAATTCTGCAGAAAGAACTTCACATCCATAAACAGATATTAGACAAGCTCTTAGCGTTTCACTACAGTACTTCACTGCCATTTGTGTTACAAGCTATTTAATCCATTACAACTGAGAGCAAGGCTTAAGTCCTCATTTCCAATGGGCGTCGCCGTGCTTTGGATAATCATTGTGTCTGGATCTGCTTCAGATAAACAACAGAGTTGTAAGTAATAGCCGATTATCATCAAATTTACTCCCTGGTCCATTAACACGTAATTAACAATTATCCATCATTTTCATTCTTGGAAGGGCGATCTTGTATTCAGATCACAAATAACAGTTTCTGATAATGATGACATTACTCTCCTTGCAGACTCAGTGGAAAATTCTAAATGGCTTTTAAAGGGCTTTGGAGGGTTTGTTTTTTTTAAAGGAATGATGGAGCGACTCTGGGACATTTTTGTTACTCTGTAGCGTTTGGCCCGCAAGCCCACATGACACCATGCCTATGTGACTTGGCCAGACGAACTTTCCTTCTCATTTGAATTTGGGCGACTGCTTTCATTAAGGTTTTATAACCCACCTTGTGGACTGGTAATGAAGGGTGAACGCCTGTAGGAAAAAACGGGGCGTTTGTGAGGAAAAGAGAATGAAAAAAGGTTTTTCTATCGCATAGGCTTAGCTTAAAGTGTCTCTTTGGAAGATCAGCGATGGACCACGTTTTCAGGCCCATAGTTTGAAAATGCCCGGTTCAGCCGACCTACACACTCAAGGTTTGTGTCGATGCGACAGCGAAGTCTGTGACAGCGGCAGAGACACTCTGAGTGTGTGTGCAGTGTGAGGAGGAGGGCTTTGGTTCCATAAATCAGTCAGTTAGCGCTCGGTCGGGTTCCAGACCAACACATTTGAGACCTGCTGGCCGCAGAACAAGCCCCAAACATCTGCACCAGCAACTCTCCTTCTTCCCAGAAAATATGGCAGGATCGGAAACCCAGTGGACGAAAAACACCTCGCCCCCGTCATCTGGTCTCTTTTAACGCACGCCGTTGGGCCGCGACCTCGTGTGATACTTTAACTGCACTTGGCGAGAGTCAATCTCCAATGAGGGCCTAATTTGTGGAGGAATTTGACTGTGGTTTTCTTCCACTTTTAATCGTGCCACCTTATGAAAGAGTTCATTCTTTGTCTTCCAAGGGCAACAACAATCAGCATGTTGGGATGCTCCCCAGAGCAGAGGGCCAACGTCTGTATCCCTGCGACAGAGACAGGGAAGACATTTTCTTGATTCATTCCATGTATAGGGAACTAAGAAATGGATCATAACGCGACACGACAAATCCATTTTGGGGAAGACAATCGTCCTCATCGTTACAATCAGACCCCCTCCGCCCACTTTGACAGCGCATATACATTCGAGTGACGAGTTTTGTGTCAACACAGCGTTGCTAGACAACCGCCCGACACCAAAGGATTCTCTCACAGTAGTGCAACAGAACTGAGAAGCGGCGTCCAAGCTGGCCCGGGTTCAGATGGCAGGCGCTGCTCCACAGGGGGACAGTGGGGGAGTCAGTGTGGGGGAGGCAGCGTGAGGTTGGAGGGGGCTTTTGGATCCGGCAGCACTTAGGAGTGAATCATGCCTCTGCAGGCCCCGGGTGACTGACTGATGTTTGGATCGGTCGCAGCCGTGCAGACCGCGCCGGGGATCTTGAGCCGTGGCTGGGAAAGCATGCGGCGCTGCAGCGTTTGTATACAGGAGGAAAGTAAGGGAAGATGGGCTGCAAGCAGCATCATGGGCGGTGTGTGAGTGGGGTAACATTGAATGCCTATGATTGTCAAGAGGGGATGTTCTGGTGCGGAAAGGTTTGATTGGCACCTGATAAGGTATTCTATACTGTATAGTTGATCGACTTTCAAAGTAGATAAAGTAGTCCCCTTGGTTATCTTCTGATAAATCGATTCGGATTGTCTGAAAAGATTTTTTTATTGCAGTGCGCTGAGAGGAACAGATGGATAATATGTTTTAACAATATATTATCCATCTGTTTTAATATCCGTTCTTCTATCGGTCAACTTGAAGTCAAAATTGTGAACGTGCCGGGGTTCTAGTTTGGTGTTTCTGGGAGTATAGATGTTAAGTTTAGATCTTAACAGTTTACATACCACAGGCAAGACTGACAAGACAGATTATATGGACCCTTGTACCACAGACAGGAAGAACGAAACCAAACATGACCGAAATATCTCACCATAGTGCCAGGCTTGAAACTGACCCGATGGCCGTTCCTCGGTTGAACACACCATGCTAAAATAAGATACTGACCCCCGGTCTCAGAGACCTGTCTGTGCGACAACTCTCTCAAAGAGAACCATGATGTGGTTTTGATGATGATTGCTGATTTCTAAGGTATTCCAAGGGGTTCATATTTCCCTGAGCACAAGCGTTGATTAAAGTCTGGAATAAGGGCAAACTGATAATCCTGTTCAACAAACATAGAGAAACCCAGTTTGGGAGAACTGAGCTTTATCTAAGCTGGGAGAAGTGAACCTGTCCAAAATGTTGTATTCTTTTTCTGGTGGCCACTTCAAAATTATAGGAGAGATAACCCATCCATGCCAACAGGGAGTCTTAAATCACATAAGGGAGTATTCCTCTGTATTATTCAACAACGTATTTCTTTTTTGTTTTTCCATCCCTTCCCATGTGTTTTTCTTCTATCCCCCATCTCCCCTTGAAGAAGTGTTATTCCATATTATTATAGAAATATTTTACATTATATTAAATCTTTATATTATTCTATGGTCAATAATTTCAAGGTTTACAACTTTCAAGTTATTTTTCTGCCAAAATCTAACGCTGATTGTAACAAGGCATGATGGGAATAATACTGTCGACTTCCAAATATAGCCCATTTTTCTAACTATAGCCCTGAAAAACCCACCTTCCGCTATTAGACATGAGACTTCAAGTCATCATTCAGTTTCTCAAGTGAATCATCACTGTGCTAGTTTTAGATCAGAAATCAAGGGGGTTGCAGTGAAAATACTGATTGCGATCTGAAGCGCTGTGCTGTGAAGCACACAGCAGATATGCTCTCTTAAAAAAGAGTTCTGGGGTACATTCCAGTTGCTTAGGATCACCATGTGGATTTATGCCTGAATGGAAAACCAAAATCACTGGGAATATTTTGGCGGGAAGTAACAATCTCTGTCCGGTCAGAATCTTACATCACGTCCGTCTAGAGATTAGAATAAAGAGCCCTTTCATACTTACTGTCAATTTCTCAAAACAGATATTTTAGGCTGTATTAGTTATATACTGTGTTACCTTGCTAATCGGAGTTTTAAATACTCTACAGCAGCACATGTACTCTCCTAACTGTTGGACTTCATTTCCGAGGAGCACCACAATCGATTTTTGGTAAATGCTTTATTTTGACAACTGCAAAAACCAAGTATGGTCTTGATTATAGCCAATTTTTTTTAATGGAAAAGCACAACCATAAAAAGGCATCTCTGCTAATATGATTATAAAACTGTGTAATTCAAACTCACCACCTTACAAAAACACAAGCTGCGTTCCATTAGCCCCAGCCCTGTGCTGGGCCTCCTCCCCTGCCCGACGCCTAATTGGGGTGACAGGGGAGCAAACACCAGAACAGGTCTGAGGTGGCAAGGGGGAACACTTGGTACGGGGCGTCCTCGTGCCAGAGTCTCTAAACTGCTCGGTTAGGCTCTGCTGTTAGAACAAATACTTGGAAAGCACCACTCTTCCATGTGGGCCTCGGATCTCCCTGGAGCTTAAATACAGGACAAATAAAACCAAGGATGGGGGGGTGAGGGGTTGGTGGTCAGCCACAACAACCCGTGCCTCCTGCTTTAGGCCTCCCACAAACCGACCGCAGGCCCACTGCACTGGCCTCGCACTAGACGCTAGACAGCTCACAGGACTGCTGTCAGACCGTGTGCCTCGGTTCAGTCTGGGTCGGTTGTAATGTGCTCGTAAAAAAATTGGACGGCTTAGGAATCGGTCGTGCTCTCAGTCTCACGTCCATTTCCGTCCATGATGGAGTCAGATGTTCTCATCGTAATCTAGACCAACTCTTTTGGTTAGCTTTCTCATCTGCTCGCTAGATACTGCTCTCGGAGAGCAGAAACATCTGGTTTGCCGATCAGAATAAAAGTTGTGTGATTTATACCTGTATTTTTGTGTGCTTTTTGTCGATCCTCAACCAATAGTGGCATAGCTGTATGATAACGAGTTATTCAAGTATTTCTCCTCCGTTGTGATTCCTCATCCTGTCATTGTAGGATGGTGTAATATTACTCAGGGTCACTGAAGTCTCCTTCTAGCATTTAGACATTGCCATCTCAATTTCAGTTCTTCAATGGTTAGTCTGGTAGTCTAACACAGACGCTTCTCAAATTCGATCAGACCATCTGGTCTGCGCACCGTCTGATGGCGGTGAAGTCATCAAGGTGTTGTTATGATCAGAGAGCCCTCCACCATCGCCGCCGCTTTTTCTGGACGGATTCTGTGAATAGTTCACCATTCATAAATCTCAGACATCTGTGTTTTTCTGTCTGCAAGACGGCCAGTCAGTCACTGTCCTAGCTGCTGCTGAGGGGCAGAGGAATAGGAGGGACGTATGAACAGACAAACAAGACAGACAGACGGACGGACAGACCGACAGTCCACTAGAAATCGTCTGTGATTTCTGAACTCTGTGTAAAGTTTTCATCAGCCCCGCAGTGCGGCCGTCTACTCAGCTGGCTCTCCTTCAAAACCAAGCTACCAGATATGCTCTCCTGCAGATGATTACCTTCACAGCCCGATACGTGGTTACGAGGCGAGCGATCACGCTCAGCATGATTTGTTTTTCTTCCCGGTTTCCCTTCAACGTTCCTCTCTTTTCTTAATTGTTTTCATGCATGTCTCACGCTCACACACTCACACACACGACGATCGGGTGGGCCGCCGGAGTGCTCATCAGTCAAGGTCCCTTCTGTTGACCACTGGAAACGAGGTGGAGCTGAATGTGGGACTCGACCACGTCAGACGTATAAATCAGCAGGTTCTGAATAGAGGTACTGTGGCAGTGATTGTCTCCACAGTACCGTAGTGTTATCTTTTTGGGAGGGTGCTGAAATTCCAGTCCGGTAAGCCCTGCCGTGTCAGAGGATGACAGAGAGATTCCAAAACCATTTCCCTTGGCACATAAGGTGTTGAAATGACCACTGGATGTGTGGAACAAGGTTATGACCCTGTCATATCACTATGGAAGAGCTGAATGATCTCGTCAGGACATCATAGAGTTGCACTCAGTCCAACATTGTGCCGTGTCAAACCAGGACTCAGAAAGCTGTTTAAATGGACTTAATGGATCAAGATTCCCACCCCTCTTTATATCTTTCCCCAAGTGAGAAAAATAAAGTAACTTGCCATTTTCTCAATATGTGTGTGGAGTTTTGAGGTGATCACAAACTGTGAGTTCGTAATGTTTTTAAAAAGGGTGGTATCCGGCATAAAGGAGGGTGCGTCCAAATGTGCATCACGTCATTCCTATCTAGAATGGCTTTTTCTTTTTTAAATGCACAGGACTTGTTGTTTTACCTACCTGTATTTGCAATATGTAACATCCAGTAGATCTCCCTTGACTTTTTCATTGCCAGACCTAAATATCACTGTTTCAGCAACCCCAAGCGTGGGCCATTTAGCTAATTTCAGTGCCGTTTTCCGCACAAATGTAAGGAAAGACAGTTGAAATGGATCAACAGTTGCATCAAACCATCAGCATGGACAGGAAAGGACATTTCACAGAAACAAAAGCTCCAAGATGTCTTTAGAGCCAAATGTGAGAACATCCCCAAAGTTAAGAGACATGAGTGATAATTGGTCAGAAACTAGGCATTACAAGCCGCTGGAGTCACACTCTAGGTGATATCCTGTATTATGGGAAAGACATGGTCGATGTGCCAACCGGCCAATGGCCAAGCCTTTTGTCACCCCCATGTCCCTAACACAGAAATGAGCACGCACAAGGAGAATGTCTGGAGAGTTATTATACCCCTGTGTGCAGGAGAAAAATATTTAAGATGATGAATAGGCCTGCATGATTTATATTGCAGACCAAATCATCTGTTTGACATCAGAAGTATTCAAAAGGTGAAGAAGTGTCACTCTTGACTCAACTTCATATAACAACATAATGATGATGCCCTGTCTATACGTGTTCATGTCATGAAACGACTTTTGCTGCAGGATTTAGTGTTACTGAGAGGAGCGCAACTAGAATTTTCTCTAGGGTTGGCCACAGGTCGCTCGATGAGGACTTTATGATGCAAAACGGGGCCAAGAGACATGGTCTGGTGCTCCCTCTCCCCACAGAGGTGGACTTGGTAGCACAACACTGTTACCCTCACAAGGACCCTCAAGTGCAAAGGTTCAAAGTTTTGGAGCTGTTGAATCTGCCCCCCCCCCCCCCCCCCCCTCCTCAGGGAAGACGTCTCTTCTAGTTCTCTCTTGGAAAACCACCAGGCAAGGTTCACTCCCTAACCTCTGACACAGGGACTGCTTTCTGCAGCAATGACTCAGCTGTGCTACCATCTTGTATGCACACTACTCAAGGTCTAATTCAAAACACACAGAAAACAGCAGGTTCAATATATGATGCAATCTATTCTGGACAAATGGAAAGTACTAGTAAGAGAACAGGAATGCACAATAAAAGGCAGAGGGAAGTCATGTATAAGCGGGACGGGACACCTTGTACCATTACATTGTGCCGACCAGATATGAATGGGAATCCGGCCAACCTAATTGGTTCCTTGCCAATTGATCATCAATTAAAGAATCAATCAAAAGTTGCACTGATTCCGTGACGGATCATTGGCCCGAGGTAAATGCTCCCAGGATGGGTGCAGCAGATGCTCAAGGACCCATGTGTATTGGAGTAGTCGCGCACGTGTTCTTTATGGAAAATACGAGCGCAGGGAAGAACCACACATGACACATTGTTATGGTCTGTGTAGCCCCTATGCTCGTCTAACATACGTTTTAAGACAAGCAAACAAAGCAGTGCCGTGTCTGCCTCTTACATTATTGTGATTTACACACGGAAAACCACAGGACTCGTGCCAGCTTCCAGCTTCCTCGCAGTCTCCTTGCGATAGTCCTCAAACCCCGAGCTTATATCCCTCTCTGTTATTGTGACCCCCGGCCTGCTCGCTTCCCCACATCCACCAAAATAATATTCTCCCACCCCCCGCTCCTTTCAGTTTAATACATCAGGTTTGAAATTTTCTCTGACAGTGGAAAATGTGCTCTTGATAATCTCTACAAACTTTGTTGAGTAAACTAAATCGAAAAAAATATATCAATGTGAGTACGGCCTGTATCGCCTGCTGAGCCTGTCCTGTTGTTCATGCCCGCGTCGTGGAGTCCTGGAAGTCATCGCCACACCAGCGTTTACTCTGGGAGCTATTCAGAGAATGTAAGGAGAGATGATGATGTACTGTGGGGTCCGCCTAGCTGTTGGTCTCGGTGGTCTGAGGCTGCTGAACAGCGGCACTTTCTGAGGTTTTCGATTGCACACTGGGCTTCTGGATTGATGGACCCCCCCCCCCCCCACCCCAGGAGCAACTTCTGAGGCATCTGAATTCATTACAGAAGGACCCCCCTCAAGTCTCTGGAGGTTAACTCTAGTGCTCCAGCCCTCCACCTTGAACATATGTGTTGAGTAATAGCACTATGCTGAAGCCGTCTCCTGAGTTTTGGTGGGAGGGAGCGCCAGAGAACACATTTGATTATATATCCAGGGTGTGGGTTGGGATGCGGTAGCTGACTAGAAGAACATGTTGTTCTTCACTGGAACAGTGTCACATGTCCTTAAAAGAGGAGATGAATCCTTCTTCCAAACGCCTCACATGGGGTCTTTGAAGCTCGTCTTTACGGATGGGAAGAGGCAACCTTTGGACATAGATATGGAAGGAATCGCACTGCTGGGAAGGGGGCAGTGTCAGAGCTCTGACCTCAGACAGATCAAACAGAGGGAGGTGGGGACTCAAGCCCAACACTCAACAACTGTAACACAACTGGGAATAAGTGCTGAGGCAACGTCGCGCCACACGGCCCCCTTCCTCCCACTGTCATCCTTCCTGAGACTTAGGGGAGCCAGCAGATTAGTCTGCATAAGCGGGCCAGGGGATGGCTCCACTTAAGGGTGGCAGAGGATTGGTCCACATAATGGGGCCATTAGATTAGTCCGCATAAGGGGGCCAGAGGTTGGTCCACTTAAAGCGACCAGAGGTGGTGTCCACATAAGGGGCCCAGAGGATTTGTACAGAGCGTTGGTTTGAAGGGGGAGCGCGGATTAACCGTGAGTCTAACGACATGAAACTATTTCTGTCGAGGAGGACCCTCAGTGCGACACCGCAGTTCCGCTCTGCCTCCACCGCGTCAGTAAAACGAACTCCATACTTCGGCATCAGCCCTTGGATTTGAAGAGACACATGCTTACTTTTCCTTTCTGCTTTCCTTTTTCCTGGATCACCATGAATCTTTTTCCTCTTCTTGCTTGGAGGAGTAATTGTAGATGACAAAAACATGTCGACTCAAGGCTATTACCTTTGATACGCTTGTTCCATAGATAAGAACCTTTTTATCCTCTGTGGAAAACATTGCTGACCACCATCAGAACCATGCTTTATCCATACATAGGTTCATAAAACGATTTATTGAATCGTAAATATGGTTAACGTTGTAATGTCAATCCCTTAAAGGATAGATTCTTTATTTTTCATAAAGAAATGTTTTATTACATCCTGGATCGTTCTTTCCAGAACTTCTAACTAGTCTCTACGGTTCGAACCTTGGAAAATGTCCATATGACTCCTCCATTTCAACAGCACTATCATAAAGAAGTACAAGGTGACCAGAGCATTATGAGGTGTAGTTCCGCTTGCTGAGCGGTGTTTTATCTGACACTAAACAGCAGGGTCAGAAAGTGTACCTTGTTGCTCCTTTAAATGATGTACATCTTGCTGTTGCTTGGCAAGTGATCCATCCTTCTGAAGCGGTGGTTCTAAACCACCGGGATGCGAACTAGTACCGGGCCCCGGACCGTTCGCCACGGGGATGGACGGATGTTGAAACTAAGGCCAAAAAAATGATGTATATAATTATACCTGTGGTGCAGTCATAACTGTTTTAGGAACTGTGAGACTGCTAAGGTCTATTAAATAAACACTTTACACTTTTAATTGTTAATAATGGTCCTATAGTTGCTGTGTTTACTCGATTTAATGAGCTAGGTGTATAACTTTTGGCCAAAATGCTGCAGTAAAAAATTAGACGAGGAGCCTTCTTCGAAACAAATTGGAGCCGATACTTAATGAATGACAGAAGCGCACGCACACACACACACACACGCACACGCACACAAATATGCGTATGGATCTTGGCGAACAAGCCAAGATCCATCTGAAACAGCACTCTGACGTTAAGGAATACACACTACCGTAGTGTGCGTCATGAGATTTGCAAAACTTTCTGGGAACTGTGCCTTCTACTCGTCTGGATATGCCCATGCCAGGCCAGTATCGCTAAGGTTACACAACAGTTCACTGCAGCTGGCCTGCGATCTCAGCCGTATGGTCTGGTTTTCCCTAGTGCCTACCTGTCGTCTGTCGACGTGGATGTGAAGGAGACCGTTCGGTCTGTCTTTTCTGTGTATTTGGTTGGTGCATTAGGGTCTTTCTAAAGACTTTGAAATCATATATTTCTTTATTATTATTTTAGGGGAACACATTTCACTTAAACATAACATACATCATCACATACATATATTAGTTACTAAAAATTAATACAATTGTTTGGTTTGGCTGAAATATTTAAAAGTTAGTTAGTTAGATAGTCAATTTCAATAAAAAAGCCACAGAAAAATCCAGAGAAGTAGAATCTGACAGTTCAAACATACAAAGTGACAGTAGTGCATAGACGGGTTCTGAGATCATTCGAGGTTCCTCTAGAACCTCACCGCCTGAAAACAGCATTATAGATTGGTCCACAGAGTGCAGAGAGAGTGCTTCAGCCCCTCGGAGAGGACGGTCCGTCTCCGGGCAGGACTCAAAACCAGGCATCATAGCCATGCTTGTCCTTTATAATCCATATGCTGTCAATCGTCTTGCCGGCCTGGAGTAAAAACAGAAAAGGTGTGTTTTGATTAATATTCACCTTTGACCCTTTAATTTGGTTTGTGACCAGGCAGTCTCCAAGACCCCTTAACACGCGGATGGAAAGTAATTCACCCGAGTCTCTCCTGGAAAGGAAGTGGAGGAGTTAGCCTTATAACTTCAGATAGCTATCTCTCTCTCTCCCTCTCTCTTCTCCCTCCTTCCCTCTCTCTCTCCCCCTCTACCACTTTCTCTCTCCCATACTCACTCTCTTCCATACTCCCTCTATCCCATACTCTCTCACTCCCACACTCTCTCTCTCTCTCTCACCTGATCGTCGGACACCTGGCCGAGGTAGAGGTGGGTGTGGTTGACCACTTGCATGTGGGTGTAGCCGTAGTCCGTGCTGCGGAAGGCGCTCCAGTCTTTGGGGTTGGGGTTGAATCTATCCGTCTTCTCTTTGCAGCCCTGGAGTGCAGCATCCAAACAGATCACCAAACAAAACATTGTTTACATTGCTGTGGTGTGCCTCTCCTGGGGGTCCCGCCCCCTGGGGATCCCGCCCAATGGGTGCCCAGGCAATTGGGTCTCGCCTTGGTGTGAGCCAGACCGCACCACAGCATGCACATTACTCACTCTCCTTCTTGTGTGTGTGTGTGTGTGTGTGTGTGTGTGTGTGTGTGTGTGTGTGTGTGTGTGTGTGTGTGTGTGTGTGTGTGTGTGTGTGTGTGTGTGTGTGTGTGTGTGTGTGTGTGTGTGTGTGTGTGTGTGTGTGTGTCAGTGTGTGTGTGTGTGTGTGCGCGCGCGTGTGTCAGGGGAAACCAGTCCTTTGTTGCCGGCTGCATCTCCACAACCCCATAAACACATCAACCGTGCAGAACAGCTGGCTAGCCAGAGAGGGTGGAGTGCGTGTGTGGGATATGTGGCATGAGAGTGGTTCTATTTGTGTCCTGTGTAAAAGGTGAATGCCCGGGGTTCCCTCCCCAGAAGACCATAGACGTCGAACACAGCAGGGCACTCACAGCAGAGCCGGTGATAATGTGCACGGGGGCCTTGGGGTTGGTGTAGGGCTCTGCGACGCTACCGTTGAACACCTTCAGAGAAGGGATTCCAAAAAGTGCCGGTTAGCATCCTCATCCAGGTAGAAACAGACACGGGCCTTATGGGTAGTTAATGGTAGTCAGGACCGAACCTTGTCCCCGTAGACCGGCCAGAGTCTCTCGTAGGTGTGCTCATGCGCCCACAGCTCCACGTCCACACCTGGGGAGGGAAAGCATCGGTCAGGACCCCCTTATCCTCTGACAGTGAAAGACGCTCTAACCCGCTGCCTCACCTGCCCTCCCCTCCCGTCTATGAGACCATTTCTCATCTGTGATTTCTATGATCTATGATTTCTCTGACGAAATAACGTGATGGCTTATGGGACGGTGTGTGCTGTGGAGGATATTCGACAGTGGTTGATCTGCGACAAACAGAGTGGGGTCTGGGTGAGGGGAAATGAAATGCAATACAAAGGGGGGGGGGGGGGGGGATTTGAAGCAAAGGCCGCTGTCCCGGGACGACTGCCAGTCCCAGGTCTGCTTTGGTCATAATGATGTGTGTTTGGATCGCTCCGTGTGCTACCAGCGAGCGCTGGGGCATTAGCATGTCTGAGCATGCAGGAATGTAAAAAGCCAAAAAGGAAGAAGAAAATAACACAGCCATTAAGGAGGCTGGCAGCTGTGTGTGTGTAGGTGTTTTTGGAGGATCACTCAGAGGCCTTACCGTGGAGGTAAAATAGATCCTCCAAGCCCGGTGCTGCTGGGGTAGTGTCGTTGCGTCCTCGTCTTACCTGAACGCAGACAGACAGACAGACAGACAGACAGACAGACAGACAGACAGACAGACAAACAGACGGTCAGACAGACAGACAGACAGACAGACAGACAGACAGACAGACGGTCAGACAGACAGACCACATCAACACCAGTATCACTCAGCAACATAAGGCACAAGGCTTTCTATGGAAACTGGCTGTCTTACGTTACGATAGCGTGCTGGCTCGCCATGCATTAGGCTGGTACGAAGTCCCCCCCCCCCCCCCAAACTACGAAGGGGGCAATTAAAGTGTCGAGCAAAATTCCACAAAACAAATCCCCTCATAATTTTTGCACGTAAATCGAGTTAAGCCTTTTACAGCCGGGACACAGCGCTCCAAACGTAGCTGGTGGCTACATAGTTTGCAGAACCCTTTATTACATGAGCTATTTATTCAACGTGTCCGCTTTTCCTGTGCAAACCCGTTAGGTAAAATACAATAATCATAATTAGCATGTGTTTTATTGTCGTGTCTCGCATAATGACACATAATAGTCATTTACGTCATACTTGGGCCAAGCAAAAGTGCAGCACCGCCAGGACTGGTGTTTGCAATTACATATTACCCACTTTCCCCCAAGGACTTTCCCATAAGTAACTCCTATTACATCTACAATTAGGAGGCACTGGGGATGTATTGTCTAGCATGCACACCGTGCTGTAACTGCCGCACAGAAGACAGTTGTAACAGGAAACATTCTACCCTGTACGATGGCTCTGCTGCACTAGACACAGTACAACAGCACAGTGTGAAACTTAGTTCTACTGAATCAAACGTATTTCGGCTACGTGTGTGGAGATACCGCGCCGAGTGAACGGCCGCTGCAGTGGCACTCCGACCCGAGCCTCCTAGGTCACCCCACAAGGAGCGTTTGGAAGGATTAAGGATTAAGTGTTTTGGGTGGTGCGGGGGACCTACGAAGGAGTCAAACGTGGTGCAGTCGTCCTGGTCGTCGTCGGAGCAGTACATGGGCCGGTGTCCCATGGTGATGATCCAGGGACGGGCTGCCCGGTTCTCTGGCCTGTTGGCCTCCTAAAGCACAGAGGAGCCAGGGCAGAGCGTTTGGTGACGCTACTGGGCTGTATAATGTACACAGCGATGTTCAGATAAACTAGGAGGGGGGGGGGGGGGGAGAGGGTCCTGGGGAAATTAGCACTGCATTTACCAGTGTTGGGGGTTTAATTCCCCCCCCCCTTGGGTCCCCTATAAGTAACTTATTAACTCAAATCTTTATTTATATAGCGCCGTTCGTTCAACTGCTTTGAAATGTCCTAACCCTAACATGTGTTTTGTGAGGTGCATTGTTTAAATTCCATATATGTATATATATATATTAATAACATAAAGGTATCAAGTGAACACTCAAAAGTATTCACAGTGGTGGTAAAGAAGACTTATTCAGAAGGCTCGGATTTGGGCATGACATCACGAAACGCTGCAGTGGGCGTGCCTTTTACCGTACACAACGAGCCAGCACCGGGAAGAGAGAGAAACAAAGAGAATCGGTGGCTGATTGCATTAGGAAAGAAAATGACAAAGATAAACACTAGCAGAAGGATGAACAAGTGTATGGTCACTGACCTCCAGGTCCTGCTTCAGCCAGTCGTACTGCCTGAAGAGAAGCTCCTGGCCAAACTCGAGGTAAAAGTAGACCTCGGTGGACAGGGATATGATGTGGATGGGCCCTATGTTCCAGCTGAGGACACACATTCACATTTAGGGCATTAGGCAGACGCTCTTATCCAAAGCCACTTACGTTTTCGTCAGAAGAAAAATTAACAATATACCGGCGTCGGTGCAATAAGGATGTTCATAGAATCAAGTGCCAGGTAATAACAATTGTTAGGTTAACCCCTTCCCCGTAAACAACAAAGCTAGCTATGATAAGACGCTACACAATGCTAAGTACTATTTTAAGTGCAAGGACTTACAACATACAATAAGTGTGTATGTTAACTTGTTACACAACAACAATGCTACATGACCCTGCCCCCAAACGCAGTTATGGATGGGAGAAGACTTTGTCCCAGTGTAAAGGGACAGAAACATCTTAAAAACTCATGTCAAGGCTGCTATGCCAATGTGTTTATATATACACATAGTCTTATTTTGGTGGGTTCCGAGGAAAATGTTAAAGCTGCTATAGTGCAAGGGTCAAAGAAATAAAGAGAAAACACATATCACCATAGCTACTATGGGGCCTAAACACATTGCTATCAAGGAGTGGATGAGCAGCTGAGACGGAGCCAGGAATGATGAGTCAGGACGTTGGAATACCTCTGACGGCTATCGTTTACAGAGAGCGAGAGTGAGAGTGAGAGTGACAGAGAGAGAAAAGGAAAAAGAGACCTAGAGAGAGAGATGGAGAGATAGAAAGACAGAGAGGAGGGGGGGGGGGGTGAGCGAGAAGAGAGCTAGAGCGAGGGAGACGGAGAGATAGAAAAAGAGGGGGATCGAGAGAGAGGAGAGCTAGAGAGAGAGTGAGAGTGACGGGGAGAGAAAAGGAAAAAGAGACAGAGAGAGAGACAGAGACAAAGAAAGAGAGCAAAAAATGTATTTCCATTATCAATTCCCCAGTGGTCCCTCCCGTCTGTTTTGAATGTAAAGGGGGGAGGATGGGGCACGGGCCAGGGAAGCCCCTCTCAGCTCCTGGGCAGGCCGGTCTGGGTCTGGGGCTTGGGGAGGCAGATTGAGGCGTGGGCAGTGAGATCTTCCAAAGGGTATTATCTTACCGACGGAGAGAGGGAGCAGCCCCCCGATGTAAAGCTCCTTTGTGCGGTTCCTGTGGACGCCCTGTGATACGAAAAAATGGGGGGGGGGGGGGGGGGGCTGGAGGCTCCTCTGCTGCCAAATCCCCTTCTGTTTCGCTGACTTACAGCTCATTAATAGCTACTTAGGTTCAGCAGGAGGTGTGTGAGAGCAACACGCGATACCGCACGTGGCCCTCCACCGTATGGAAAGAAATTCATCTGAGAAGGAAGGAAGTCTCTCTCTCTCTCTCTCTCTCTCTCTCTCTCTCTCTCTCTCTCTCTCTCTCTCTCTCTCTCTCTCTCTCTCTCTCTCTCTCTCTCTCTCTCTCTCTCTCTCTCTCTCTCTCTCTCTCTCTCTCTCTCTCTCTCTCTCTCTCTCTCTCTCTCTCCCTCCCTCCCTCTCTCTCCCTCCCTCCCTCCCTCCCTCCCTCCCTCCCCCTCCCTGGGGGTTCCCTGGAATATACTGTGGTCATAATTGATATGTTTACAAGGGGGAATGCTGAACGGGGCCATACAGTGTTGGCATTATGCATTGTTTCCTTGGTTCCTACCTGTACCACAGGCTTTCCGTCCGGCCTGGCATGCTGAAGCGGTTCCTGTAGTTTGAGAAGTTACTGCAGAACAAACAAAAGAAGGGGATTGGACAATCATGGAGCTGCGATCAGCATGTCCTGTAGTCAGCATTCCTTGGATATCAAAAAATACCAAGACGTCTGTCTGCCTTTCAAGCTTCGCGGAGCTAGACTTTAGGACATGGCACGATAGGATGCACTCATTACCCCAGATGTATTCTCATTATGAACCTGTGAGTCTGTCTATTTGTGAAGACGCTTCTTCGTTGCGGTGCACGTGTTTTCTGCTAGTTCTGCTAGGTAGCTTTAAGTAGGACGAGGGTTAGGGACACAAAGTGCAGACGACGATGAAAAAGAAAGCACACTCAATTGACTTACGTTGTTTTATGAATCAGACATGACTTCATATATAAAAGTACATACTAAATGCAGAAATACCGATCTTTCTTGTCAACCATAGTCTGGGTTATGTGTCGTTAAACACATAACTAAAATAAAATCGCATAAGCAAAAATGCATGGGTGTTATATACCTAAGGCATTATCACACCAATATCCAAATATCATGATTGGCAAGTTCTTTGTTGCCATCCTGCACATTCAAAAAAGGAAAAAATAAAAAAGAAGGAGACTGTCCCTCCAATCTGTATCTTTTTACAGCTTAGAAAGTCACACACACAATAAGGCCAATCCTCGGTCCATTAACCCTGAATGCGAGGAATGATAGCTGTCCTATCTTATGTAAGAGAGTGCAGACAGGGAGGAGTCAGGGCCTAAGGGGATATGCACACACACACACACACACACACACGCACACATGCATGCACACACACACACACACACACACACACACAAGCTTAATAAAAGGCTATGTCTTGAAAGGTTAATATCATGTATGGGGGGGGGGAGAGACTAGAGTTCAACGGGTTCAGGGTTCAAAGCCTTAGAACGAGGGGTCAAGGGGAGACAGCGATGGACGGACCTTTAATTAAATGGGTCTTGATTGTTCAAACGGCCAAAGCCTGGTAATTGGCCTGGTCTGTTCCTAAACTTTATGTCATAACTGCAATGTTTAATGATTGTATGACATTTGATATTCATAAATATAGGATCTAATCCAGTAATAATAATACTGTATTGATTATATTGCAATTGGAAAATTAGTACAAATCTTTAATCTGGGTTTCTATTTTATTCCCCTAAATACACTGCCTATTGTCAGATAGATGCTGTGGAGAGAGAAATAAAAAACGGTTTTCTGGCTTGACCAGAGAGCCACACGTTATGAACTTGAACGAGACTGTGTGGATGTGTTTACACTGACACCTTGTGGTGACAAGGTGAAACTAACACACGGGAGGTTACCTAATGACACTGAAACAGCTGAGGGCACCTGGCAAGCGCACCACGTCATCACACTTGAACGACCTAGAATTTATGAAAGGCACAGAGATGCCATTATTATTATTTTTTTTTATTTAGCTTTAAGGCAACCAATCTTTTGGCAGAGCTTTGCTCATAAATCCCAGACTAGGATGGGGAGTGATAATGGTAGAATAACTAATTCCAACTAATTAACTTTGTATTAAGTCACTTGGACCAATCCAAAGACACACCGACGATGAGAGTTATCAAATCTGCCCTTTCCATTGACTGATGAGCCGTGAGTCCACAAAACCTCCGCCTGAATCCAGTCTGGTCAGAGAGAAGTGTGGTCTGGAAGAAGTCTATCTCTGACTCTCATCACCAGCCTTTGTTTCAAATGGCAAACGGTCACTTCCCATTCCCACTGACAGCACAGTCAGTGAGCCGCACATTGTGCCCAACGGGACAAAGATGCTCTTGATTAGGAGCTTTATGTGTCGCACGCAGCGCCGTCGGTCTCATCGTGGTGGAATGCTGACTACCCCTGTGGTCTGGGCCCTCTTCTTCGTCCTTAGACGTCGCTTCCCTTCCCCCCCGTGTTTGAGGTTGGAAAGGCTGCTGGAGCGAAGAAGTCAGAGGCGCGCAGCTGGAAGGTTTGGACATTTCAAACCAGTGCTCAGGACTAACAACACAAATATAATAGCAGCTTCGGAAGAGAGGAATGAGTAGCTTGGCTTCCACTGGCGCGCATTAGGTAAAGCGTGCGAGCGTGCGTTCTTCATCCAATGTCAGTTCCTTCTTTTTGGGGTTATCTTTCATTTTTTTTTAATGCCAGAGGAAAGCCAAGAGAAACAGACTACTGTTGGAGAATCTTCTAGATTAAGACCAGGCGGTAGTCACATGACAAGCAGCCCAGGCGCGGTGAAGGCTCGTCGATGGAGACCAAGGGGCACACAGCCATTACAGATCATCAGGGGCTTAGTGTTCCCTCTAACGTCTGAGGCAGCCATGGAACACAATGTGTACCAACACAAACAGACACACACACACATGCAGACAGCATCTGGTTGACGAGAGAGCGGGCTCAAACAAAAACAAACAGTTAGCTTCTCATACCCGGCATCAAAGCCATCTGATTGGCTCGCGGCTGTGGAATTACATCTTTGTTTTGTCAGTGGAAGCCATTCATCAGGGGGGGGGGGGGGGGGGGGGGATGATGCCCGGGCCTCAAGGGATTAATTGGCCAACCTGATTTCCATATCCGACGTACGAGGCTGAAAATAGTCCAGGGAGAGGTGGTAGGAACGAGACAATGAGCCAGGTCGAAAAAGCACAAAGAGGGGAGAGATCTCTTCTATTCTATTGAGAAGCAGATTAACGTGGTTCACGCTTTTCCTTTTCCCATCTCCGAATGCTAACTCCAGTGGATAAAAACAAAAAAAACATTCCAAATAAATAGTTAATTGCAGGGTAAATGTTTATTTCGCGTTTTGTATGATGCATTCAAGAAAGCATGCAAGACACAGATCACCGACCAAAACATCACAACACCACCAGCGATACGAGAGAGACGGACTAGCCTGCTTGTGTATTGGTTTTGGCAGACCTTTCTTTAGACCTGTTTAGATGCTGGTGGTGACTTATGTGTCTCCACTCCTTCCGAGCCTTAAATAGAGCCCCATCTGCAGCCTCTCTGCACCAAACAGCCATCCACAGAACCAAAGTGTTCTGTGCAGTGGAAAACCTGTGGTTGACCACAAGCGGTTTTATTTATGTTGTTTTTTTTTTCTCCCTGAGTGTTACTCCCCCACCATTACCAACCCCACAGTTAACCAGTCGCCCAGTCACGGGGTATTTCATTTCATTTCGTCCGGGATCTGGCAAATCTCCGCTGGCCGATATATAAAATACAGAGTGTACACCAAAACACATTAATAACAGCAATCAGTGATGGGTACCGTGCCTGGCTGGGATGTGGCGTAACATGTAAACAGTGAGAGGGGGGAAAAAACATTGGTAGATGGTGCGGGGGGGTGGTTGACAGACGGATTGCTTCCACGCTGAGTCACAGCGCTGGGAAGCACTTGGTATGGCTACCCCACACATGGCGTACACAAACACACACACACACACACACACACACACACACACACACACACACACACACACACACACACACACACACACAAGTATCGTGACTGCCACACGTGGTTGAGTGTAAACCGAAGTTATGTGGACAGATGCAGCGAAAATGGCACTCGTGTTGATCAACACATGAAGGGTTGAACAGAGTGGAGGAACAACAGGGAGGTCATGCGAGGGCCTACTCACTAGGCAGATTCGTGGTTGCCAGGACAGGTCATGTAGGGAACGTAGGCGGCGATGGACTGGATCTGTCTCATGAACTCATCGCCGACCCTCGCATTGTCCTGAGAAATGATGCCTACTTAGCTAGTTGGCATCAGATAATTGTACAACATAACATGAAAATGGCGTTAAGCCGACTGCCAACACTTACAATGTGTTTCTACTGGGAAGTAACATGTCCCATTTTGGAGAAAAGTGACAGTTAAAAACCAAGTTGACATTTCTCTAAGGCAAACTTAGGGTTTTCAATATCAGGCACACATGGTGGTCCTTCCGCAAGAAAACATTCATGCTGTTTTTCTATTTCAACTTTTGATATTATACTTTGTGGAGACTTTGACTGGAAGCAATATCAGCAATATTAATTTAATATTTATATATTCTGCAACTACTATTTGAGGACAAGCATACTGGAACAACAGTTCTGATCAAACTCAATTCAAAGAAATTACATAGACAAATAGCCCTAGAATATTTAAAACAGTGACCGAGAAAAGCAGAAGAGATCTACTTACCTCATGCATATCATAGGCAAAGTCCCCTGCAAAACACACAACACACACATTTATGAATAAAAGTACAAGAAAGCAGAAGAAATACTTTGAATTGTTTTGAGAGATTTAAATGTAATTGTAGGGTTGAAATGTTGTTTGTTATAAATTTTCTTTATATAACATTTTCTTTTTATGCCGAAGCCTGTACGCAGAGGGTACAGGCTTCGGCAGCTAATTTCCTCTGAAGAGGATGATAAAAAACCCATCTAAATGTAAAGTCAACATATTTTCAACAATGTCATAGTATATTGAGGTCCGGGTGTTCAATCCCCATGTCCACAGCCTAGCTGTAAGCATCCTGCAAATAAACTCACAGATGATAAAAATCATCGACACATGACTAAATACTAAACAGTTATTCTAGGAGGTTGTTGCCGTCGACAACCGGTACCTATGTGCAAGATGGCGTCAAGGATTCCTAGCTGGGTCTCCTTCTGCAGCCGGGCCAGGGACTGGGGGTTCTCGTTGCCCAGGTCTCCATACAGGGCGAAGGCGGGCTGGATGATGGTTTCGTCGATTGGTCTGAACCAGAACATGTCGCTCCAGCCCATGTCGCTGCCACAGTGGTACACTAGCAAAAAAAAACAATACATAGACAGGTACTCTATGACCTAAATCAACCCCAAACTAGGTTAATGTAGAGATTTGCTTTGTGCCAAGGTATGTAAAAGACACTTTTTTAATCGGTTAGTTTTTATGTTGGGTTTGCTTTTAAGGTGCTTTATGAATCGTTACTAAACTTGAAACTTACACTCATATGCACTCACACACGCTCTCTGTCTTATGTAAGAAAGGAGAGGAAGGGCATTATGGTTTGCACACATGAGCACACACACACACACACACACACACACACACACACACACACACACACACACACACACACACACACACACACACACACACACACACACACACACACACACACACACACACACACACACACAGTGTTGCTGGACAACAGGGGCTGAGCCGAAACTCGACCAAGCAAGCCTCCAGTACACAGAACTATCACCCCCCCTCCTGGGTGAAGAGGTCCTTTCGGGTGAACCACCCAGCAGCGCCCAAACAAAAAGTAAACCATACTTTCAGTAGACGGCTCTGAAACCCTGTGTTGTTGTCCCAGCACCCACCATAATGGGAACCTGGCTTGAGGTCGCTGAGCGTGACTCTGTGGATGAACATCTTCCTCTTCTCGTTTCCTGAGTCCACAAACGGCGTCACGCTTCCCTTGGCGCTCTTGTGAAAGAGAATGTCCCCCCAGGGGCTGTACTCCACCAGGCTGTCGGTACGGTTGAAGGTTGTCCACGTGACCACCATGGATCCAGGGACCCCTGGGAGGGAACACAGTGGTTACTACCAGCCTGGCATGGATCCACTGGAGTGTATCCCTCAACGATGGACTCCCCTGTGAGGCATGAGTCACTTGATGATTTGATCATTGAATGTTTCGATCACCTAGACTTTTGCACAACACTCACCTATTGGGAGGCAGAGTTAGGCTGAGGATCTCCCAGGTACAAATTTGAGCCGCACGTTTCACATTTAGTTTCAATTTAATTTAAATACATTTAAAAAAGTGTTAATTTAAATAACACTTTCATGTGCAAGTGACTCAAAGGATTAAAACAGACAAATCAGACAACAAAAGCACTAGATCTCGGCAACCACACACGAGAAAAAACCCTTCAGATCCTACCTGGATAGGAGAGGTGCACCTGCTCCGGCTGGGTCAAAACAGGAGGATCACTGACCACCAATAGTGGCGCAAAGCACAGCAGGGCACAGGCAGCATATACAGTCACCATCTTGACCATGGAGCTGAAGCACACAGCCCGAGTGTCCTCATGCAAAAAAAAGTTGTGGACACGACAGGAAATATAATGAGGAATACCCATCTACAGTCACATGATTTCTAACGACAATTACAATCCACATGACAGTGATTTGATGAAGTGGACTACCAAATAACTTTTGGAAACGGAATATTTAAGAGAAAATGTTCGAATTGGCAAGAAAGAGGTTGCTTGGTTGCAGATGTTCTCCATAATTCAGTGAGCCAGAATGATTACACAGTGAAGTGAAACTAATCATGGTCAGCCGTTGTTTTTCCCTTGTAAACACATCGGGAAATTCAATGCATGTACCATCAAATAGACTGAGCAACTGGCTCCAAAACCCATGCAGCAGCTGATATCAGCAGAAATATACAACGGCTCACAGTTAAAGGTCGCTGCCTGGACACTAGAGCGTTTGTCTCGGTCATCGCTTAAGGATGTTTGGATTTGAAATCATCCCCACCAGCCAAAGCAATAAAAGACACTAGGGGGAGCACTTAACCCAGTCTGTGCACACTGGGAGTTGGATCATCTGGGCGAGATCATTGGAAATGATTTGTTTTAACTCCCAGCGTTCATCCCAGATTACCAAGAACAGAGGAGAAAGGCGACCTTCTTAGTGTCCGATTGTCTTTGGCCACAACTGGGTAGGTAAGCTAAGCTTGAGCAGGGTTGTAAAGCGTCCTTTTAGTGAGTGCTGAAGTACGTATTGTCTGAGCACCGCTACTGTTGAAAATGAGGAGGACGAACACGAGATTGTTTCAAAGCCTCGCTAGATTGATTTTTAATGATATTAATGTTCTTAAATGTTGTTGTCAAATACTCACAAGAACTTCAGCAGTGGATGGAAAATAGTTCCTGACTACGTCATTGGCCAAGTCATAACAATGTGCAGCTGAATTGTGGGTAATGGTGTGTCGTAGATGGGTTGCTGCCTCCTGTATAAGGGTTCAATATAAGGGTTAACGTTTGGCAAGAACATTAAAATAATGTCATATTGTTTCAAATGTGTTTTATATCTACATTTGCACGCATCTATATATTATTTAGACATTTAGGCCTTCAGGGAAAGTGAGGTTGACGTCATATCGTCTTATAGGGCATGCACATCGCGACGTCACATCGCAATGACCGGAGTTGAAACGCAGTAATATTAAGGTAATAGTAAGTAATGGTGTTTTGGTCATTGTTAAATTATAATATTGAAAGTTATTATCACTATGGGGAGACGCTGTCGAGTTTGAAACTGCCTGATTAGCTGACGTTGTAAAACAAAGTTTTGGTGAGCCTAGGATAAGTTATATAATTTATTTTGGATTTTACATTACAACTCTCTCGAGGCATTACAAAAATGCCTTTCCCTTTTTGGGGAAAAAATCCTATATCATTTATTTAATTTTTTCCCAGTTCTGTGATGGATTCTAAACTTGGAGATGAGCACTACATGGGTGAAGGCCTGCCCCAGGATGAGATCCACTACAGTGAGGAGAACCCAATGCAGGTGAACAAGCGGCATTTCAATGGCGTGCCGTGACCTAAATCTATCTTTAATATTCTTGTGCAAATATCCGTGCAATATTTGCCTCATAACGGTTTATTCCTTTCTTCAGGTGGTGTATGCCAAAAGGGATGATTTCACTAGAAAGAGGTATTAACTTTAAGTTGCTTGTTGCCCTCATTGCCGTCCATGCGTTTTAGGATATTTGATCAAACATTTGCAACCGTGACAATCGGCGTTTAGATTTCCGGCGACCAGGCCCGGCACCAGCAGCACGGGCCGAGCGAGGCGGGTGGTGTCGTGTAAAAGGAAGACCCACCACCTGGTCGTGGTGCGCAGGAAACCGGCCACGGCTGGGAGGCCTTGCGGCTCGGGCAACAAGGAGAACGAACGGGCGCGCACGGAGGACCCGCGCACATGCATGGACGACGACGACACGGACCAGGAGATGTTCCACGTGGATCCCTGGGAGTTCCCTTTAAATGTAAACAAGCATCAGGGTGGAGGAACAGGTTCTAAGCAGCACACAGACTGCTTCACCCTCGGCGAGGTTTGAAATAGGATATTTCGCTGTTGCGGTTTTATTTGTTTTCCGCTAAATGTTTGATGCATGAAGTACTCTGGGAGAAAACATGTCCCGGGATGGTGATCTGCATGAGCAGGTAGACACGATGAGCTGTAGAGGGATGGAAGCTGTATGAGGATTAGATGGATGAGTTATGAAAGAATATATATCTGAATGGGACTTTTTGGGGTTTACTTTCAGCTCACTAGAGATCATAGCTCCATGGTCAATGTGCTCTTTGGGAGAAACCTGCGATTGAAAGTGGCGTCGACTCTGTGGCAGAGAAATGTTGGAGAGCTGTTGACGTACTTCCTAAGGTAATTATTGCTAGTAGTTAGCACTAGTCTGCATGTTACCTTCCATTTTTTAATACACAAATTAATCTCTTTTTCCCAGGATGGAAGACACTGGTGTGATTGTCGACTTTCTTCCCATCATAACCCAAAGGTAATGTTTCATTCTTCTTTAATTCTTCTTCTTTGATACTTCAAGTATCAAATAATATCAAAATCACATCAAACTCCAGAGGGGGTGTGTGTGTGTGTGTGTGTGTGTACGTGTGTGTGTGTACGTGTGTGTGTGTGTGTACGTGTGTGTGTGTGTGTGTGTGTGTGTCCTCAGCATTCACGAGGACTCTTCCGGCTTCACTATCGGCTGTTGTGTGGACCTTTTCCCCTTCGTCAAGAAAGTCCTTTCTAGTCCATATGAAGAGTGAGTGTTCTCCTGAGTTTGTTATTGTGATGACATGTACAGCCGCAAGCAGTGTGCTGAAAACACAATGTGGTAGGATAATAGAAATAAGAGGAGCTTCATCTTTTGTCTTGCTTCTTTCTACAGGTACGTCGCTGTCGGCTTAAAATGGATTCAGTCCGTTTTGAAAAAATGGTTTGAACAACTCCTAGCGAGTGGCCTTACTGGAAGGACTAACAATCATTTGGATAAGTAAGAATCAGCTAGTTATTAGATATTCATTTTCGCACTATAGATATTTGCTACAATTTAACTAACGATTGTTTCCCTATTTTTATATTTGTATTCTAGAAATTTCCAAGTGTTCAACCAGCAACTTGTGAACTTGTGGCATCACGACCCGGGCTCGAGCTTAGTCCTGAAGATGCCCCCTACCTTGGCAAAGGTGAGCAGATTGTTCCTAAATCCCTGGCTCAGCTAAGCCACTCTCTGCTCTCTCTGTGTTATGCAAATGTAGTTGTTTTGTTTGTTCCCCTTGTAGGTCATAGATTCATATCTCTCCCAACTCACCTGATGTTGTCAGCCTCATTAAAAGCTCCAGATGGACTCTTCCCCATCATGTTCAGAGTGTTGTGGTGTTGTCACGGTAGAAGGATGTGGTTTTATTTATTTCATGTTAAATGTAATTATTGTATTGAAGAGCAGAGCATGTAGCATTGATTATTTACCATTTCTCAAGTTATGTAAAAAAAAAAAAAAGGTCAAAGCATAACAAATAAGTTTGGTCTGTAACCAAACGTCATGTGGTATTATGTAACTGAATAAAGAAATGTATTTTTATTTATGACTTTTTTTTATGATTCCGAACTTGATAGGAGAAATGCTTGTCGAATCAAGTTTTGTTTTAATTAGGTGTGTGTGTGTGTGTGTGTGTGTGTGTGTGTGCGCGCGTGCGCGTGCCTGCATACATCATTGTGTGCATTGGTTATCATGATACTCTCCTGGAATCCACCTCAAAACAAAAATGCTATCCCATAGCATGACCCCCGCCACCAACATCCCTCCCTTTGCAGTCCTTAAACAAGTAAGCCACAGGTGGACCTTGGACTCCTACTGTAGGTGAATTACTGTGAGAATGATAATGGATTTTACAATCTGGTGTGGCTTTGCATGCGTGGGTGTAGTGTCTCCAGTTGAGACATCAACATGGGAGGGGGGCTAAAGTCCTGGCGTGTGTCACCTCCATGGACTCTGGAGCCAGACAATGACATCATGCTCAGCCTGGTTTGTCCAACCGCGCTTGTCATTCCTTCAGTTGAAGGTTATATTTGTGTTCGGGACTGAGGAGTTGATTTGGTTTTTGATTCCCTCCTGGCTGCACCTGAAGGTGAGTACTTTGGATATGCATTTCACATGTAAAACCCTCTCTGCCCTTGTTCATCTAGTATAATCCATCACCTGATCATAAAGATTGTGAAGGCGTTCCTCATAGTGAATGAATGGTCTGGTTTGTATGTGCATTGGTTTGTGACACAATGACTATTGTGACACAATAGTGTGCGTGATAACGGTGGATGTGCTTGTTGGTTTTGGACAGAGGTGAAGGATGAGGGGTCTGAGATGTTGCCTGCTAGCGCTGCTGGCTACACTGCTTGGTGGAAGAGGAGCAGGGTGTCAGCCCATCCAGGCCGGGAACCTCCACCTGTTAACCACGGAGGAGCACAAACTAGTGCTCAACCGCCAAATGAAAGGTACGGTTCAACACACTCTAATTATAAACTCTTCCCATTGGCTGTAAACCAGTTTATCTGCCACAGTTACTTAAATTATAATTGAGAATGTTATACACTTTTATCACGTCCTAAATCATTGTTCTGGTAATCTTCAATCTAATCAAACCACATAATACTCATTGTTACACTGTGACTCATTAACTGGTATATTAACAGTGCACACAATTTGTGTGACAGTTATCAGACTTGTTAACCTAATCATGTTCAGCTATATCCCTGAGGGACTAGCATTATTTCAATCCCAGCTCCCTACTTGTGCAAACACACATCTTTGACGCAGATTCTTCAGAAACCTGATGTGTTTATTCGGGATGAATTTGCATGAGTAACACTGAATGCAAGGGATGCGGAAAGCCCACTATAAAGATCATCCCATTATCTTATCAATAAGACCATTATCCTTCCCCCTAGGAGTGCTGCCCAGGGACTGCCATGAGATGCTGATGGCCTCATCGGGCCAGGCCAGAGACGGCGTCTACCTGATCCAGCCGGGGCGGTTCCCCGTCCTGGCGTCCTGCGCCATGCAGGCGGGCGGCTGGACCGTGGTGCAGCACATCACCGTCAACAGCAGCGTGAGCTTCGACCGCACCTGGGCCGAGTACCGGCAGGGCTTCGGCTCCCTGACGGGGGACCACTGGCTGGGGAACCAGCACCTCCACGACCTGACCCGGGGGCCCGGGCGCTACACGCTGGGGATCAACCTGGTGGATAAAGACGGCGTCACCAAAGCCGGGGAGTACGACCCGTTCCTGATCGAGGACGAGGCGGCGGGCTTCCGTCTGAGGCTGGGGCTGTACCAGGGCACGGCGCTGGACGCCCTCACGCAGGACACGGAGAACTACCTGCACGACAACCAGAGGTTCACCACCAAGGACCGGGACAACGACAACTACTTCCAGAACTGCGCCAAGCTGGAGTTTCAGGGCGTGGCGGGGGGGGGCTGGTGGTACGACGCCTGCGCCGGCGCCAACCTCAACCGCAGGAACGTCATCTACTGGCAGAAGGACTGCCACAAGGAGCACCTGTGCAAGTACGCCTGGATGATGGTGAAGCCCTCGGAGACGTTGAAGCTGGTGCACACCGGAGAGTGCCGGAAGGACGAGCTGTAGAGGAAGAGGATGGGCGGCTGACCCCTTCGTAGGGCTGGAACATTGGTACGTCACATCGCAATGACAGCCCCCATTTTGCGAAGAATAGGAGCATAGAAATGTTATGTCTGTGGCATTTTTGTGTTTGAAACTCCCACAGAGTTACTCCTGCAAAGCAACGTTTTGATGAGCCTAGGTTACACTATATTTATGTTTATTTTGGATTTGTCATTACCACAACTCTCTCGAGGCATCGAGAGTATTGCCAACAAAAAATCCCATAAGGCGTTCTGATGTACAAGCCCTATTGAGACGCTTAATGTCGTATTCATAAATGCTCATATTCTGTCCATAACCTAGCAATACTGTATCCGATGATGTATCCCAAGAGGGTTTGGGGGGCTCTGATGTTAGCACATCCTAAATTATCTTATCCTAACCCTGACCAGATCAGCGGTTTCAATAATTTGAGATGGTTGGGTCATCTAACTCATTATTCCAAGTTACTCTTGCAGCTAATTGATTAGCTAACGGATGAAAATGTAAATACAGCAGGAACCATAATTAAAATCGTTTTTTTATGATGAGGAGAAGGAAGAGGTGAAGGAGTTGGCATTTTGGCTATTGTAAGGCCTCATTTATAAAGGAACAATGCTAACTATCTTTTAGTTCAACATTTTATTCAAATACCAAATAACATGATCACCGAATACCCGAAAGGGAACAAAGGATAATTTCGTCCATCAAAAAATATTTTACCTCTTTCACTCAGATTTGTGGTTCATCACAGTTAATATTGAAGCGTACCTTGACTGTGCAGCTTATTACACAAATAGACATACTTTGCAGATAATTAGGCAATCCCATTTAATACTTACGGAAGCTTTAAATCCTTAAATGTACAACATTTATAAAATAAAATTACTTGGCCAGTACTTCCTTTGCTATGTTTTTAAGACTGTAATTTTAATAAAAAACAGTTTCTTTAAAAATGGATTTGGATTGCAAGGAAAAAATAAAAGATTTCTTCATTAATTTAATCCTTAAGAGAGGGCTGTTTTCAACACTGGAACACAGTTAGCACTAAGCAGTATAAGAGGCATGTATTATTGCAACTGTTTCATTAATGCATGACTCATAGTGATATTTCTGACTGCATTACAACAGAGTTGGCAATTGTGTTAAGGGGGGCTAGTTGGTAATTTGGTCACCTATTGATTTGTCCCCAGGGTAAATACAAATTACGTTTTCATCATCAAACATTGATCTTATCCTGAGAAGGGAGGGATACGTAAAGAGAGATGTTAGTTATTGTAATGACTACTCTCCCATCCAGCCACATACAAACACTCCTTGTTTTTGCTGTTTCTTTGTCTGTTTTTGTGACCCAGTGAAAATAAAGATACTGACAAAATTTAAAAATATTTTGTAAGAGGTTGTAATTTAGTTGATTATACTTACTATAAATACCTGTAGGCTCAACTCATATGTGCCGTAGGATACTGTCATGTGTCACATTTCAAGTTGTTTTCTGGTGCATGTAAATGTTGTTTAAATTGCAATAGCTGAAAGTGCAGTAAAAGCTTAGATCATTTTTTCTTCCTAAATGCAAATGGCACGTGTGAGAAGGCTTGGAACTTCATCAGTTACAATCTTTACATAGCAGGCAGATTCTGACATCAAAACACATCCAATTAGCCCTTTAAAGATACAGAGCAATATCAAATCCATGTTTTCCATATCAATACTGACACAACATCAACAGTACAAAACAATGTATATTTGTGTGCAGTGAATTGCTTGTGGTGCGCGATTGTGTGTGTTGGTTTGTGTATGTGTTTCTGTGAATTCACGTGTGTGTGTGTGTGTGTGTGTGTGCACATGTATGAGGCTGTGTGTGTGTGTGTGTGTGTGTGTGTGTGTGTGTGTGTGTGTGTGTGTGTGTGTGTGTGTGTGTGTGTGTGTGTGTGTGTGTGTGTGTGTGTGTGTGTGTGTGTGTGTGTCCATGCACGCACGTGTATTTGACTGTGTATATGCGTGTGTCTGTGATACAATGAGGTTATGTGCATACTTACATTGGTCCCGGACGCATACATTTGCAATTTTGATATCTTTTTTTTTTTTTACCAATTAACAATATAAATAGTGGAGCAATTTCACAAAATGATCCCATTTTTGGTTGGAGAAATACTCAGCATACACTACACCTAATGATTAGACTTACACCTTTTATATCATACCAACATGAACTCAAATTAGCATGAAAAACGTACATGTAAAAATCCAGCTCTCGCCGCAAAACAGCAGTGGAGTGAGATCGGCGCGCCGGGTCATGTGAGTTTGGCGGTCACCACAGGGTTCTGTCCGTACCAGTAAAGTTTCTCATCCACCCTCTTCTTCCACTGGCACAGCAGCAGCATGCGGAACGTCTTCTGGAAGGTCTTATTACAGAGGGCGTAGCACATGGGGTTGACGGTGCTGTTGACGTAGCACAGCCAGTAACCCAGGTGCCAGAGGGGCACAGGGATGCAGTCGGAGCAGAAGGTGGAGATAAGCACCATGATGTTGTACGGGGTCCACGTGAGGATGAAGGCCAGCAGGATGGCGCTGAGCGTCTGCGCCGCCTTCCTCTCCTTGATCAGCACCATGCGCTTCCTCTTGGTGATCTGGCTCTTCAGCGTGGCGTCCATGGGCTTGGCCGCCGCCGACGTGGACGGTGCGGCGATGGACTCTGCCGACGAGAACATCTTGCTGTCCCCGTTCTTGCCGTGCTGCTGCTGCAGCTGCTGCTGCTGCCCGCCCGCGTCCTTCACTACGGGTTTGAACTTGTACGACACGCACTTCTTGCTCTTCTGCGGGTTGCTCTTGGGCGGCGTGCCGAAGAAGCTGTCCTCCTCGCCGCGGCCCCCGCTCATCCGCTCCGTCTCGCTGCATGCCACACTCCTGTGGGCCCCCCCGCCGTGGGCCGCCTGGTCCTGGAAGTCGGGCTGGAAGGCCACCGGGGACACGGGCCTCTCCTCGTCCTCGGACGAGGCGTAGCTGTTGAAGGTGGTCAGCTGGTCCGCCTTGGACCACTCGTCGTCGTTGTTGGTGGCGGTGGCGGCGGCGGCTCGGGCCGCGTTGCTGCGGCTGGATGAGGACCACGACGCCTGGTTCCTGTCCTGGGTCTTGGAGCTCCGCTTGCAGCTGAAGCAAGACCTGATGATGGCCTTCTGGGGCTGCGCCAGTGCCGGGTCCGCAGAGTAGTGGATGCCCTGGAGCTCGGCCAGGTCCTTGGTCCTCTTCTCCGTCTCCTTGTAGATCCGGCAGTAGAGGATGGTCATCACCGACACGGGGACGTAGAACGCCGCGATGGCCGTGCCGAAGGTGATCACAGGCTCCGAGAAGAACTGGATCTGGCACTGCATCTCCGGCACGGTCCGCTTGCCCACAAAGTACTGCCAGCAGAGAATGGGCGGGGCCCAGAGAACCAGGGACACCGTCCAGGCTAAGCCTATCATGACGCCGGCCCTCTTGGGCGTCCGTTTGGCCCTATAGGTGAGGGGCCTGGTGATGGAGAAGTACCTGTCAAAGCTGATCACCAGGAGGTTCATGACTGAGGCGTTGCTGGCAACGTAGTCCAGGGCTAACCACAGGTCACAGGCCAGGTTGCCCAGAGCCCAGTAGCCCATCAGGATATAAGAGGTGTACAGGTTCATGGAAAACACCCCGATGATTAGGTCCGCCGCCGCCAGACTCAGCAGGTAGTAGTTGTTCACCGTTTTGAGCTGGCTGTTGACTTTGAAGGACAGCATCACCAGCACGTTGCCAACCACAGTGATGAGGCTCACTATCGCGGAGAGGGTGGCGATAGTGATCACCTCCCACAGACTGTGCGTGACCAGGTGGAAGGGCTGGCCAGTGGCGCTCTCATTAATGGTAGCGTTCAGTATTTTCACTGCTGGCTCCATTGTCTCTATGTATTTATTCTTCCTTGAGAAAGATCAGGGAGTTCATCTTCGTCATGGTGAGCGAGGTATTCTGAAATGAGAAGAGTTGAAAGAGTCAACATTGTAACAATGTACATCGATCACGCAAGTAACACATTTGCCCTAAGTACCCTAAATGACCACCAGGGAGCAGCATTGACATCAAATAGGTGAACAATCTGGGAGCGTTCAGATTTCAACTGTGCGTGCGTGCGTGCGTGTGCGTGTGTGTTCTTGTGGTTGGATTATCATTCAGTGGTTACTGGGTAAAGTTACTAGTAGCCTTCTTAAAAAATAACAATTGTAGCTTTTTCGATCATACACATACAAGCACACATGCATTATTTTGTGAGCTTTAGCAAACATCTGTGCTACATTTTTAAAAATAGGTCAGCGAATAATTTGCTTCATTGCATCACGTTAGTGGTTTATCTCAAAATAGTGTGTAAAGGAGAATATATTTGTGAATGACTTCCTAAGTATCGGGTCGTAGCTTTTTGTGTAGGCTTATAATACCGCAGGAGCAGGTAGGCCTAAATGCAATTGCATCGTTATTTATGGTCCCTGGTGTGATGTGCTCGGTACCTCAGTGTTTACCCAGCCGTACAAACCCTGCACTGTGGCTCGAGAACAGCATGATAACTTCACTGGAAATAGACTTGAGCACATATCGTGCCTCTGACAAAATATCTGCTGTTAAGCTGCTTACCTTTTTTAATTTATTGGAAACTAAGAGGGATTTAAAAGGAATTAGTTCATGCTTTTTACATTATCAAATCGTCAATAACATCAATCTAGCCTATATATTTGAATGAACAGAGACAGACAATAATATACTACAAGTTTCCATGATCACAGTTGTAGTCCCTTAAAGGCACCCAGTGCAACTTTCGAGGCTTAAAAATAAACATTCAATTTCTAGTCTTTTTTACACGTAGTAAGTTTCAATAACTCCATACCGACATTAAAGCAGCAAAGATGAGACGTCGGTTGTGTGGTGAGAACTGATACAAAATCGATAACAACAACAATGCCGCCATTTTCTTTATTTTTTGTAACCTACAATAAATAAAGCAGGCTTCCAGTCAATGGAAAAATGGCTTCTCCCCACCGGCGATTGTTGTTGTTTACGATTTTCTATCAGTTCTCACCACACAACGACGTCTCATCTTTGCTCCTTGAATGTCGATATGTAATGGTATGGAGTTATTGAAACTTACTACGTGTAAAAAAGACTAGAAATTTAATGTTTATTTTTCATTGAATGTTTACATAAAGTTGCACTGGGTGCCTTTAAATTTTCTCATTGTATCATCTTTCTTTTTTTTTTTTCGCAAAATGCGAACAATTGAATCAGTCTGAAAGCTGCACACCACCGACCAGTACCAAGATATAAACGAGCACCAGCCAAGAATGCGCCGCTTATACTCCGACATTTATAACGGGGGAAACCATTTGGAGAGGGCCTGGGCGCCAAAGTGCTTTGAAGGTTTTTGGAGATTTTCGAAACATTATTGTTCACGAAGATTACCGAGGTTTCTCCACACTGTATATTTAACTCCAAAGCGGGGAAACACTGTGGAAACCAGTTGCAGAGCGAGGGGGGTTAACGAATGGCTCATTATTGTTTAAAAGAAACTCCAGGGCAAGCTGAGTGCTGATTTCCCACCGTGTAACGTCTCTTTATGGACCCGAAGATGGCCATCAAGATATATCTCTGTGGAAATACAATTTAATTGTGTTATGTAATGTAGGCTTAATGGTAAATTACAACCTTAAGAGTGTGAAAGTAAATCTATTTTACCCCAATTAAAAATTATTGCTGGGTAATTTGCGTAAACAAGAAAATTAGCTTGGTGTTACACAATTACATTTTATCACGTTCAGCTGAAGTCTGGGGCCTCAACCACAGGTGTCAATGTCCCTTCTGCCACCCCAAAACCACCTTGCTAAAAACTGGCTTGCATTTTATATTACAGTGCTTTAATCAGTATTGCCATGCCCCTCATTAGTAAGCACAATGAGTCTTTATCTTGTCTTCAATCCTTTTCCTTGAGATTTTAGACAAATTGTCTCATTTCTTCTCAAACTGTTGCAGATTGGACCAGCTTAGATGGACTGATCTATCATTTTCCACGATTAATAAGAGTTTCCGCCAGGAAACCATGGATGCATTTGACAGGAAGGAGAATCTCCTCATCCTTTTCTTCACTTTGTAGGCTCTAAGGAATACTGGTGTTGACGGATCAGACCATAGGATCGTTTCTGGGAAGTCTGTGCTGAGCTTTAGCTGCACACAAGAAAAAAGTAGGCTAGGCTTGTAGCGTTCATTTGCTAAGAGTGACTCACTGGGTGGGACTTTACAGTAAGTGTATTCAGTGGCAGTTAAAATCATGAATTAATGATGGCAGCTTCACATAAATGTTTGAATCAAGGGGAGCTGTCGTGCTTTGCCTTGACTCTCTAATGATGCGTTGTGTATCAAGTGTACAAAAAGACTCACAAAACGCACACGCACAGCTTTGTTACTTAAACTCTTGACGGAAACAGCAAGATGGCTAATAGCTTCAAGAGAAGCAAGAGATGCTCTTAGGGTATACAGATGACATCGAATAAATCTGCTCTCCCCGTGTAGGGAATGCACAAAGTACAATCTGTTCTTCTTGTGGGGATGGGTGGTGTGTGTGTGTGTGTGTGTGTGGTGTGGTGTGTGGGGGGGGGGGGGGGTCCACAGATGCACTGAAGCATTAAATAATCATATGTCACGAAGGGGGGGGCGGAAAAGATGCCGCGCATCTGTAATGACATGACGCTGTCTGGTCTGGTTGTAAAAAAAAAAAAGCCAACCATTCCATGAACTTCCCATCCCTTCCTCCCCTCCAGCCCGTCTAAAGCATCATCCACCATCCATCTCCCCCCCTTAGAGCCCGGCAGCAGATGTGAGTGAGTGAATGGCCACTCACATGGGGGTCACAGCGGTGTGACCCCTGCTCAACCTGTTGGGGGACCTGTGTACGGGGGGCTGAACTCCCTGCGATGCCATTTGAGTCTGCTCCAGGATGTAAATATGGCGTAATTGACTTATGGCTCTCCTCCCCCCCGGCCCCCCACACCACGCGCTGTGAAAACGTTGTGTTATCTTCAATATACGGGATTGATGATCAACGCGCCGGCCCGCTGACGGATGGCGTCCAGCCGCTGAGTCGTGGCCCGAGATTCATCCCCATAAACTTCGTAGTGCGTGCACTGGGTCTGTCGGCAGATTTCCTGCGAGAGGTTGTCTCACAGTGGGTTTTTCTTTTTGTTCACTTCCGCTCTTGTATTCTCTAAAACTACAGCTGAGCCCTGGAGTGAAGGGGCCCGGAAGGGGGGGGGGGGGGGGAGTGTATGTGTGAGGTGAATGACCTTTATGCAGTGTGTATTAGTTGGAGAAAATCACAGAGTTATGATGGGAAGAGGACTAATGTAACCAAACGCTGATTATTTATGTTTGTGTGTGTGTGATAGCATATTGTACTTCTGTGTGCCTGTTAGTGTATGTGGGTGTGTGTGTGTGCGTGTGTGCCCGTGTGTATGTGCTTGTACTTGTACGTGCATCTGTATGTGTGTGTGTGTGTGTGTGTGTGTGTGTGTGCGTGTGTGTGTGTGTGTCAGTGTGTGCTCCCGTATGTGTCTACGTCTGTGAGTGTGTGTGTGTGTGTGTGTGTGTGTGTGTGTGTGTGTGTGTGTGTGTGTGTGTGTGTGTGTGTGTGTCTACATGTGTCATTCTAGGATTATCTGTGTTGTGTACAACAGCCCACAGGCGGTTCAGCTCGGTGAGTCTTGCATGACTGCAGTCGGCCCAGTGACCCATAGTTAAGACTCCTGCATATCTGGGCCTCCGTAGGGAGGCCCGGCAGAGCCGTCCTGCCTCCTGGGGCTGGCTCACAGGAGTAGGGGAGACAAAGAGGAAGCACACAATGGAATTGAAAACACCACCACCTCAGGAGCAATCCGGTCCAGTCTCATGTGATTCTCTAAACACAAGCACACGCTCCCCTGCGAGCCACTGTTGATCATAACTTAGCCAGGAGATGGGTTGGACAGGTGTGTTTATGGAGGACTGAAATAATAAATACAGGAGACATTCCTGTAAACAGCGCTGGGGGGAGATGCTTTTTATTTGAGCTCTTTGTTGATGTTTTCAAGTGAGTCGGATATTGTAATAAACATCTTTACCATTACGTTAATCTTCCCTGCGTCGCCGCAGCCATCGTCGTGGAACAGTGTGCGCTCGTTGCGCATGCACGCGGACGCACGCATGCAGGTACACGCACACAGACACCCTCACACACACACACACCCATGTATCACCCGCTCTCTCTTTGCTTGTTTATGTATTTACTGCAAACCCATAGCAGCGTGTCCATGACATTAAACTGGCCATTGGTTCAGAATGTTATTAGCTCTGATTCATCACATTACACCCCATGCCAAAATCTCCCTTTTCCATTTAGTCTCTCTCTCTCTCTCTCTCTCTCTCTCTCTCTCTCTCTCTCTCTCTCTCTCTCTCTCTCTCTCTCTCTCTCTCTCTCTCTCTCTCTCTCTCTCTCTCTCTCTCTCTCTCTCTCTCTCTCTCTCTCTGCCCCCCCTTCTCTCTTGCACTCCCTTTCTGTCTGTCTCTGTCCGTCTGTCTTTCTGTCTGCCTTTCTCTCCCCCCTTTCTCTCTCTCTCTCACTTTCCCTCCCCCTCATTCTATCTCTCACACACACACACACAAACACACACACACACACACACACACACACACATACACGTTTACCCTACCAACAGGGGACTATCGGTTTTCATCGACCAAGTGTGGATCTCTATTTCTGGTCATTTAAAAAATACAAAAACATAATACAGAGTTTAGTTTTAAGTTATTTTGTCATAATATAACTTCAAATGTGTTTTTTTGATTTATTTTAAAGAAGTTGCCAAGAGGGGACTTGAATACTTAAAGGGGTAGTTCGGAATTTTGGACATAGGGCCTGATTCCCAAGTGAGCATTGGTATTCTTTATCATTGTGACAGTTTTCAACGCATTTCATTCAGTCCTTCTAGTTACAGAGTTCGCTCGTGCTAGGCTAGCGCACGTCAACCGGAAATGCTAGCCTGCTATTAAAAACAGTGTTACCCACTCCACAGTACACTCGAGGTAAATCAATTATAACGACAGACTATAAATTTAAATGTCTGTTTATAGAATGTTAGAAATAAAACCAACCTTATGTTAGAAATAAAACCAACCTTTAAAGTCGGCGCATTTTCCACATAGCCTGCATTAATAGTCATTTTGTAGTTGTTATAGTTTTTATAGCTGCTAGGCGTAAAGAGTTCACCGTTCAAAGCGGGATGTTTATTGCGGGGGAGGAGCCACGGCGGCAGTCGTGATCGTATTTTCCGGTTAGTGCACCACGGAGTACTCGATTTGGAACAGCACTCACATCTGAAAAAATAACGTAGTAGATAGTGCGGATAGTATACTTCCTTTAAGTATACTCATGATGGAAGTACGGGTATGGTCTCACGAAAATACGTGACACTGTCACGTTATTTAATCTATTCAAACGCGATCAGGGACAGTAGGCCTATTTTCTAAAATGTTGTATTCAATGGAAGTAGGCTATTTGTCGTGTCACTAAGCACGACTTCCAAACTGTCCGGGAGCGTTCTCCCTAATGTCCCTTATGGAGCTCCGTAGAGATCATTCATTGTTGAAAATTGTCTGTGATAACTAACAAATGACAGCTTTTGGCCACCCGTTTCTACTTAAAATTGTCTGTGATGATAACTAACAATATGACAGCTTTTGGCCACCCGTTTCTACTTAAAATTGTCTGTGATGATAACTAACAATATGACAGCTTTTGGCCACCCGTTTCTACTTTCACCTTTGATACTGAGAAATTGTGACAATACACCATTAAATGCAGGTGCGCTGCTCTGTAGGCAAACCGCGAAGGAAAAAAGGGTAGCTGCTTCATCTGTTCTTTTTAGAATTGTATGTCTTTATGTTTATTTTATCTAGCCATCTATTCTCTTGTTTTTCTCTTGCGATCGATGCCTCGATCGCAAGTAGTGTCGCGAGCGGACGTTGCCATGACATCTAGAAATCATACCGTATTTAATGGGTTGTAGTGAGTGTAACATAATTCACCTACAGTATTTTGTTATGTGTTGTTCTTTCAATTGTGTTAGGCATGTCGTTTACTATCTTGGTGGATCAGGGATCGCTGTCCCTTTTAAGGATTACGAGCGTCTCATGACGTCAGAGCCCATGCGGGATTTGTTTACCTTCAGCACGTTTTGATTTCCTTTTTCTCTCTTACTAAATAAACGAGTCACACAACTGTGTGCTCAACGTGCGAAATTGTGTCTCTCACTTATGGCAATTTCCACAGGGTTATCATTAATATTGATGTGTAGGGGTTGTTTATAACTCGTGAATAATATTGTTTAGAGTAGACCACGGTCTGGGGGAATACTCTGATTCTGATTGGCTGCAGTGCGTGCATTAACTCCTGATATAGCCCTACAGACACCTGCTAAGTAGTTCCAGTCAGTGTTTAGATTCTCTGCCCGAGCCCGAGCCCGACGCGGGCCAGGTCGGGCCGATATTTCCCACCACTATACTCGGGCCGGGCCTTTGAACAAGCGTTTTTATGTTACCATTGGTTTATTGGCCTAATCTGAGGAGAAATCTATGCCATAAACAGAAATATTATAGGCCTTTATTACACGGGTCTTCTCAATGCCGTGGAACGCTCCGTTCACTTGCATGGGTAGTCCGGTGACTTGTCTACCCCAGCGTCTTCCGTTGCTAAGCGACGTCACCGTCTTTGCGGACAAATTATTTCTCTGCTGATCAACACTACGAATGGCCAAAAGACTTGTATCCCCCGCCCCCCCCCCCCCTTAAATAAATACTATGGCAGAATTATTATTATTATATTATTCTCATTCAACTTGAACATGTGTTTGTACGTTTGTACAGTAGAGTGGTGGAGGGATGACGTATGTTGGCCAACCCGGAAGTGAGCGTCGCCCTGGATTCCCTCGACAAAAAGCCAACGGGTTTTGCCATTGGATTTTGGATTATTATAAATTGAAACAATTTATTAAATAAATATTTGTGAGATGTCATTACTTCTCCTGAGTTTGCTTCCTATTTATGTCGAGTATACACCTCTACTGTCCACAAGCATCCCCCCCCCCCATATGGATTTGGAGAATTGTTGCCACGTCCCAGTGGTGGAGGTATCATGAAAGAGGGCATTCAATTATACTATAATGATCAATTAGGAGGCCGAAGCCCTAAAGGAAGTGATGCAATAGGTGACTGAGGGTCAACATTTGAGAACCCCTTTTATCAAAGGGGGTCTCAAAGGACTCATATGCTTCAACCTGTGGCTCCAGCCCTACAGGAAATGACTCAGCAAGTGCTCCATCTCGTTGCACCTGCGACCAGCGGCTCGCTTGCAAGATTTTGGCCTGAAGTTCTTCCCAGACCTACCCTAGCCATCCAACATGCATATCTGAGAATCAGGCCTCTCTTTAATAATGACAAAAAGTTATGAGAGAAATACACATTCACTTTTGTTATCTCATAAGCGGCGTGGTGCCGGCTCCTTTTGACCTTTTAACCCCAGACTTCTGGGGGAATAGCTGAAACAATTCATTAGTCAATCAGAAGTATGTAAATATCTTTCCGGTGGCGTAAGAGGGCGAACAAGGTGTCCTTCAACATCTTCCAGGCGATTGCAACGGTGCCACACATGAGCATATTCGAACATGTTTAATGGTAGGAATTAGCTGTCGAAATTGGAGGCCTTAATCAATAATGAGCAGCTATTGATTTGCTTCCCGATAGAAATTTGTGATGAAAGACATGTTATTTAGCATCTACACGTTGAGCTGAGTCCAAAGACACCAAGCATGACACTCTAGCAAATGGTAACATGTATTTTACATGGTACACCTATGGTCTAGGACATGATCTCGGTGTAGCAAGAGGGCGAGCTTGATCTCATTGGACTCAGCTTAACGTGTAGATGCTAAATAACATGTAATTTGTCAGAAATCTCCATCGGGAAGCAAATCTATAGCTGGTCATTATTGATAAAGGCCTCCAAAATCGACAGCTAATTACTACCCCGAAACATATTCAAATATGATCATGTGTGGCACTATTGCAATCGCCTCAAAACGTAGATGTCAAAGCACACCTTGTATGCCCCTTTATGCCACCGGGAAGATATTTTCATACTTCTAATGGATTGATTCATATTTTAAGGTTCTCGGAGTGAGACTTTAAGCGGCTGCAGCAGAAGTGTTGAGACGAAAGATGATATCAAGACATTTATAGAATATTCCCATTCACATGATTCTTCGCACGACCTGCAGGTTGGAGAGACTGAAATAACCCCCAAAATGAGTAATAATGTAAAAGCAGCCAAGTCCCACAAATTGCTTGAACTATTCATTCCATCGTTTCGTTGATATGCATTATTGAAAAGTTTCAAGCATATGGATTTAATGCAATATCCACCAACAATTCAAAATGGTACCATGATATGCGGTCACAGGTACATAGTTATCACCTGACAAACATGTCACGGGTTGAAATCAAAGGTAGTACAAATAGATAAAAATGTAGCTGAAGTTTCAAATGTCTTGTTTATTGTATTAACCAGTTCATTTCTTTTGTGAAAGTCACCAAAAGTCCAAAAAAGTTAAACGCAAGGTCAGAGGCTAACAGTGGAGCTGTGTTGGGAACCAGCAGCCAAGAGCTTCCATGGAAACTTTCTACCCATGTTAAATAGATTAAGTTGGCAGTTCCTTTTCTGCCCACTCTTTTTTTAAACTTGTGGAAGCACTTTGCAGTACTGGGAGACACCATTTCTAACGGCAATGGAGCCAGATTCTAAAAATATCAAAAGATGCCCAAAGCAAATACCCTTAACCCATAGTTGTGTTTTATCAAATTAAAAAAATTTGAGTTTCATTGACCACAAATTGAGCAGAAATATTTTGCATACACATCTTTAAATAGTTTAACCACATTAAGAAAAATACATTCGTTAATTTTTTTTTATTAGTGAAGCCACAAGTTTTGCACATTATCCAAACAGAATACCTGAAATGTTGATATTTTCAGCCCTTTCGGGTTAAAACAAGAGAAAAGGACAACCTAACAAGAGTGAAAAGTTTGGGTTAGGTGACCTATAGTTCAAAGATGTCCCTGGTCAGGTAGACTAAATAAAAGTGTATTCCCAATTGCTCCAGGACATTCGTGTAATTTACTTGTGAGCTCTCCCTCAAGCCTAGAGGGCCATCAGTGTTGAACCACCAACTGAAAGGGGGTATTTGCCATTAGTATGAGTGACAACATTTCATGGCTATTAATTTAGTTCATTATATTTAGCCGATTTGAATAGACTTTTCTAGCAGGTGAGGCTGTCAAAGAACTAAATATGGAGCAACTACAAAAAGTAAATTTGCAGCATGACCCAAATCATCGCTCCAATACACAAGTCAGCTAATGGCCTACAAGGAAATGCTGAAGCTATAGTGATGGCGATAGAAATGGACAAGCTTGCGTGTACAAATATGCAACTAGAATTGCAAGGTTCACAGCCCAGTTGCATAAGTGGTCGCAACCGTTGGATTGTAAGCAAGGGTATAAGAAAAAAAAAACTTCCCACAAACTAGTCAACATGGTCAATTGAAAGCCTGTACAAAACAACCCTGGAATAGTCAAATGCAGCTTTACAGCGGATGAATCAAGCCAAATTGCATAAACATCCAATGGTAAACAGTATACAAATGCACTCAAGGTTGCACTCACACTAGGCCATCTGGCCGTGGCCGTCGCAACTGTGGCCTGGCCACGGTAGGCTCTTGTACATACGCCATCACGTCGCTAGCATCCAAACAATTCTACCAAACCTTAACCAACTAGTGAAAAATGGAACAAAACTTTAGCGCACACCCAGTGACTAATCACCTTGTCCAGGGGTGTTCCAACGTGGTTTACCAGAGGGCCTTGTGGACTTAAAGTAAGCCACACATTTGACAGACAGCAGCGAATGACGTTAAACTAAGCTAATCTACAGGTTACCAGTGCTAGTGCAATTACATGAGCTTTTTGCACAATATTTGTACTCCAATGCTACGTAAAGCAGGCTTCTTCAGAAACCCGTAGCCTGCTACATTGAAGGGCAACTAACAAATCCTGACCAAGACCGAAAGATGGCTCTGGAAGCCACTACGGCCCACGCAGCAGATTACTGCGTGGACCGTGGTGGCTTCCAGATCAACCCTTCGGTGGACCATTCATACACATGTATTCCGAGGATGTTTTGAAGACACTGGAGTCCCATGGCACTAGATTCCTTTGAAGACTAAGTTGGTATGGGGGGGCCCAAAGGGGGCCCCCCCATAGATCTTGTCAGTCATCTAACACCTGTTAAGAAAAACACACACACATCACAAGATACAAATCAGCAAAGCTAGGTTAACAAACAGCGGTGACATGCATGTCAAGGTGCAAAGAGCAGGGATATTGATGGCTTGTGTCCGAGGAGACAGCCCAAAAACGTCAACATTTAATAAAGGAAAATAACTTTTACTCACTGCGGTGGTCTGCTTCGAAGTGCCATGTTGGTAGCAATATTTGTCTGGGCTGTTCAGTCAAACGCCCACAAAAACAAACACGCAACAACGCATACTTTCAGTTTGTATAAAGTGACTATAGTGATCTGCAATCTAGATCGAAAACTTTCAACCCTCACTAAACTCAACCTCGATTGACACAGGCCGATGCGAAAAGTTAACCAAACCCATTGTGTTCACCTTTAATAAAGGGGTGCGTGACAGGTGATCTCAATTAAGAGCTCATCAGAAAGAACACACTGATCGGTAGTGATGGCAGTGTGACACTGAAGCTTCGGTACGTGCTTCAAACCCTGATCTACAACTCCCAACTGCTTCGAAGCTTGCTTCAGTGCAAAAAAAGTCACGTGAAATGTGACGTCCGAAGCAGCAACTGGTTCGTTGCCTGAATGAATCACTTGACTGGTCCGCGGCTCGGTGGAGAAGCTTTGAGCAAAAAAAAAAGAAACCGACTCAATCCATAAGGCAGCCTACCTCAATACAAATCTTTGAGTGTCTAACCCCATCCCACATAATCACCCCCTAAAGTTACTCAAGCACACCCAACCAACCTTGCCCGAAGCCAGCTGGTCACCGCCTAATTATTTAATGAAAAAAAAAACACAATCGATGCTACAATCGTTTACGGGAGTTGTGCATACTAAGTAATGTAATAGAACAACGTGTAGTATTAAGTAGAGTAGGCTAGGGGACAACACACTGACTGTGGAGTGGAGGACCCGGGTTCGAACCCCATTCTCGGTGGGAAAGTTTTTATGCTGTTTCAATTATATCCTAGCCTACATCAGTTAGCCTATCTGGACAGAAGGCTAGGCATATCCCTTTAAGAACAATTTAGACATCTGTATTTAGATCAATCTTTATTCGTGAAAAGATCATGCTATTAAGTATTTGGGTTTGTGTGTTTGTGCGTCAAATAGTTTTCAAGGCAGGGATACGTTGAATCCAATGCAGCCTCGAACTTCGCCAGCAGAGGTCACTGTCACTGAAGCGTCGAATAATTAACCCATTTTCGAAACATTGGCTCAACTGGTCTTCATTTGCCCATCACTACGATCAGTGTGTTCTTTCTGATTAGCTCTTAATTGAGATCACCTGTCACGCACCCCTTTATTAAAGGTGAACACATTGGGTTTGGTTTACTTTTCGCATCGGCCTGTGTCAATCGAGGTTGAGTTTAGTGAGGGTTGAAAGTTTTCGATCTAGATTGCAGATCACTATTGTCACTTTATACAAACTGAAAGTATGCGTTGTTGCGTGTTTGTTTTTGTGGGAATTTGACTGAACAGCCCAGACAAATATTGCTACCAACATGGCACTTCGAAACAGACCACCGCAGTGAGTAAAAGTTATTTTCCTTTATTAAATGTTGACGTTTTTTGGCTGTCTCCTCGGACACAAGCCATCAATATCCCTGCTCTTTGCACCTTGACATGCATGTCACCGCTGTTTGTTAACCTAGCTTTGCTGATTTGTATCTTGTGATGTGTGTGTGTTTTTCTTAACAGGTGTTAGATGACTGACAAGATCTATGGGGGGGCCCCCTTTGGGCCCCCCCATATCAACTTAGTCTTCAAAGGAATCTAGTGCCATGGGACTCCAGTGTCTTCAAAACATCCTCGGAATACATGTGTATGAATGGTCCACCGAAGGGTTGATCTGGAAGCCACCACGGTCCACGCAGTAATCTGCTGCGTGGGCCGTAGTGGCTTCCAGAGCCATCTTTCGGTCTCGGTCAGGATTTGTTAGTTGCCCTTCAATGTAGCAGGCTACGGGTTTCTGAAGAAGCCTGCTTTACGTAGCATTGGAGTACAAATATTGTGCAAAATGCTCATGTAATTGCACTAGCACTGGTAACCTGTAGATTAGCTTAGTTTAACGTCATTCGCTGCTGTCTGTCAAATGTGTGGCTTACTTTAAGTCCACAAGGCCCTCTGGTAAACCACGTTGGAACACCCCTGGACAAGGTGATTAGTCACTGGGTGTGCGCTAAAGTTTTGTTCCATTTTTCACTAGTTGGTTAAGGTTTGGTAGAATTTTTTGGATGCTAGCGACGTGATGGCGTATGTACAAGAGCCTACCGTGGCCAGGCCACAGTTGCGACGGCCACGGCCAGATGGCCTAGTGTGAGTGCAACCTTGAGTGCATTTGTATACTGTTTACCATTGGATGTTTATGCAATTTGGCTTGATTCATCCGCTGTAAAGCTGCATTTGACTATTCCAGGGTTGTTTTGTACAGGCTTTCAATTGACCATGTTGACTAGTTTGTGGGAAGTTTTTTTTTTCTTATACCCTTGCTTACAATCCAACGGTTGCGACCACTTATGCAACTGGGCTGTGAACCTTGCAATTCTAGTTGCATATTTATACACGCAAGCTTGTCCATTTCTATCGCCATCACTATAGCTTCAGCATTTCCTTGTAGGCCATTAGCTGACTTGTGTATTGGAGCGATGATTTGGGTCATGCTGCAAATTTACTTTTTGTAGTTGCTCCATATTTAGTTCTTTGACAGCCTCACCTGCTAGAAAAGTCTATTCAAATCGGCTAAATATAATGAACTAAATTAATAGCCATGAAATGTTGTCACTCATACTAATGGCAAATACCCCCTTTCAGTTGGTGGTTCAACACTGATGTCTCTCTAGGCTTGAGGGAGAGCTCACAAGTAAATTACACGAATGTCCTGGAGCAATTGGGAATACACTTTAATTTAGTCTGCCTGACCAGGGACATCTTTGAACTATAGGTCACCTAACCCAAACTTTTCACTCTTGTTAGGTTGTCCTTTTCTCTTGTTTTAACCCGAAAGGGCTGAAAATATCAACATTTCAGGTATTCTGTTTGGATAATGTGCAAAACTTGTGGCTTCACTAATAAAAAAAAATTAACGAATGTATTTTTCTTAATGTTGTTAAACTATTTAAAGATGTGTATGCAAAATATTTCTGCTCAATTTGTGGTCAATGAAACTCAAATTTTTTAATTTGATAAAACACAACTATGGGTTAAGGGTATTTGCTTTGGGCATCTTTTGATATTTTTAGAATCTAGCTCCATTGCCGTTAGAAATGGTGTCTCCCAGTACTGCAAAGTGCTTCCACAAGTTTAAAAAAATGGGCAGAAAAGGAACTGCCAACTAAATCTATTTAACATGGGTAGAAGGTTTCCATTGAAGCTCTTGGCTGCTGGTTCCCAACACAGCTCCACTGTTAGCCTGTGACCTTGCGTTTAACTTTTTTGGACTTTTGGTGACTTTCACAAAAGAGAAATGAACTGGTTAATACAATAAACAAGACATTTGAAACTTCAGCTACATTTTTATCTATTTGTACTGCCTTTGATTTCAACCCGTGACATGTTTGTCAGGTGATAACTATGTACCTGTGACCGCATATCATGGTGCCATTTTGAACTGTTTGTGGATATTGCATTAAATCCATATGCTTGAAACTTTTCAATAATGCATATCAACGAAACGATGGAATGAAATGAATAGTTCAAGCAATTTGTGGGACTTGGCTGCTTTTACATTACTCATTTTGGGGGTTATTTCAGTCTCTCCAACCTGCAGGTCGTGCGAAGAATCATGTGAATGGGAATATTCTATAAATGTATCATCTTTCGTCTCAACACTTCTGCTGCAGCCGCTTAAAGTCTCACTCCGAGAACCTTAAAATATGAATCAATCCATTAAAAGTGTGAAAATATCTTCCCGGTGGCGTAAAGGGGCATACAAGGTGTGCCACACATGATCATATTTGAATATGTTTCGGGGTAGTAATTAGCTGTCGATTTTGGAGGCCTTTATCAATAATGACCAGCTATAGATTTGCTTCCCGATGGAGATTTCTGACAAATTACATGTTATTTAGCATCTACACGTTAAGCTGAGTCCAATGAGATCAAGCTCGCCCTCTTGCTACACCGAGATCATGTCCTAGACCATAGGTGTACCATGTAAAATACATGTTACCATTTGCTAGAGTGTCATGCTTGGTGTCTTTGAACTCAGCTCAACTAGTACATGTTGAGCTGGGGATCGAACAATTTCAAAGGTCTAGACCAGTCATACTCAAGTAGCGGCCCGCGGGCCTTTTGTGGCCCGCGGGGTGTCTATTAATGGCCCTCGAGCTGTTTTGAAGTTTTTTTAATTATAAAAAAAAAAAATAAAAAAAAAAATCGTGCTGGGCGCTCTTATTTTGAAACCGCGCGCCGCGATCTCAATACGAGGCTGGGGGTTGCAACGATAAACAGATAGCACTCCAGCCCACAGACCGCTCCAGCCCTCCCATACTCGAGGCAGACAGTCCATCTCAGCAGCAGTCAAGGCCGATTTAGGGTCGTTTTAGACGCAGAGACGTAAGCACGTAATTTACACAAGGGACTTGTTTTAGACAAGTTTTGATTTACGGTTCCTTTAAGGTTCCTTGCGCGTGTTGCAAGGGGATTCTCCGCCAGAACAGTAGGGGGAGCAACGAACGAATCTGTGGGCGTGGAAGTGGAAATCGCTGGCTTGTTTATATTTATAATTATCATAATTCGTTCTTGTGTTTTCTTCTTCTCCTTCTTCAAAATTCTTCATTCGCTTCTGTCACGGCCTTTTAAAAATGGCGCTATTATGCTGTAAAACCGGAAATGTGAGACTCCTGAAAGGATGTGGTTAGCTGGCCAATCACAGTCTTTGCGAGCTGCGTAGGGCCGTAGTGTTTAGTCGCATAGTCAGGAATTTTGGCCGACGCACTTAAGCACGTAAGGGGGGATATTTTACCGCGCAAGGGGGGGTTATGTATCTTACGTGCTTACGCGTTACGTCTAAAACAGAGCATATATCGGCCTCAGTCACACGTATACCGATCGGCCCCTTGAGTCACTGAAAAAAAAATTTGTGGCCCCTCATCATTTCTACTTGAGTACCCCTGGTCTAGACCCATATATAGTATTTTAATTGTATTTGTTTATCATTTTTATTGATACAAATGAATAGATAGGTTTTTGTTAGACTATTCTGTTCCTAAAAACACACTAACAAATCAAGTTTGACAAATTATTATTACATTAGTTGAGATTACAATCTTTCCCTTACATTATATATATATATATATATATATATATATATATATATATATATATATATATATATATATATATATATAGTTATAGTTATAGTTATAGTTATTACCTCTTTTCATAAAAGAAGGAGTGTGAATGTCGCTCCATGCTATCTAAGAAGGGACTTGTGTCATTTTGTAATAGCCAACAGTGGACCCCGGTCATTAGAAAAAGTTATGTTATGCAAATCAACAGATAAAATGCATTCCTTTAACCGTAGACTAAGCACACAAGTTTGTAGTTGTAAAAAAATAAAAACCTTATTAAGTTTAGATATTTGTGTTCATGACAACATTGTTGGGGCAACTTTAATTGCAAAATAACACTATGTATATACATATATATATCATATTTTATTTAGATTGTTATTACCTCTTAAGAACTATCCATTTTGCTTATTTATTATTTTACTCATCCATGATGGAGTGTGAACGTCACTCTATGCTATCTAAGAGAGAACTTCTGTCATTATGTATCAGCCAACAGTGGACCCCTGTCATTCCATACAGTACAAGTTTGGACCATTTTCTGTGATGCAAATCAACAATTCAAATGCATTTCTTTAAAAATAGATTGGGGACTGGAGTACATTGTAAAATGGTAAATTAAGGCTAATTTGGGGATTGAACCATTTCAAAGGTCTAGACCCCCTTATATTGTATTTGTTTATCATTTTTATTGATACAAATGAATAGATAGGTTTTTTGTTAGACAATTCTATTCCTAAAAACACACTAACAAATCAAGTTTGACAAATTATTATTACATTAGTTGAGATTGCTATCTTTCCCTTACAGTATATATAGTTATTACCTCTTTTCATAAAAGAAGGAGTGTGAATGTCCCTCCATGCTATCTAAGAAGGGACTTGTGTCATTTTGTAATAGCCAACAGTGGACCCCGGTCATTAGAAAAAGTTATGTTATGCAAATCAACAGATAAAATGCATTCCTTTAACCGTAGACAGTGTCATCCAAATTAAATGTATTATTATTATTATTATTATTATTATTATTATTATTAGTGGACCCCTGTCACTACATACAAAAAAAGTGTGGAACTTTTAAAGCTGAGCCTTTTTTGTTTGCATGTTTCAAGAGACTTTACTAAGTAGTCCCTCTACACTCTGACAGACGTGTGAGCGACTGCAGGTCGTTCACACAATAGAGGAGTGTTTGAAGCGACGTGTGTGGATTGGTCGTTGAAAATCAAGCTCTGGCCAGCAGAGGCGCTATAGAGTATGGACTAAACACTCACACACTTTCAGGTCCCCTCTTGGCAAAAGTTGTGAAAATGCGTCAAAATATTTTAGGCATGTTTTTAGGTTGATTTAAGGCATGACCAAAAGGGGACCTGAAAAATGTCCCCTCTTGGCTCGGAGGTCCCCTGTTGGTGAAGGTGTTACGACGCCGAAGTCCACTGTTGGATAGTTAGGCGAGTACACACACACACACACACACACACACACACACACTACAGGACACATGCACAAGGGGCATGCTGATCGTATTCTCACGCTAAAGCCCAAACGTCGTTGGTTAACTCGCTCGTCGTGAAGCCATTGAGATGGAACCGGCCCCTATGAGGGCTGGTTCCATAACAAAGGTTATTAATGTAATCATAAAATGTAGGCCAGCTATAGCGATCGCGACTATGTGTTTGATACTCCTGCTGCGTTCTGGCTGGTATAGGCTACTAGGCCAGCATGGCTAAGTCCAAGGCGAAGCCCATGCTTCCATTTGTTGCAAGATAGAATATAAAAAAGGATAAAGGGACGTTTTACTCTCTAGATATTTATTAGGTTTTACAATTGAGTCAACCTGAAGCTGAATGTAGCCATATGAAGTGTCAATTATTTAAGCTATGCAAAATCATACACTCAAAATATAACACAGCCTCTGCATACACATTACTCTACCAACAGATGGAGATATAAGGTGGCGTAAAGAATATTGCTATTATTAATGAAGTTTAGTCCATTAGGGGTATCGGCTATGAAGACAAATAATGCGCCATAGGTCATGTGACAAACAGGGACAGAGTAAACGATGAAGTTAAGCAACAGGAAAGTATTAATTTAACACAAAATACCCCAGGAATAAGGCGAAAATGTCATGTTATGAAAATGTTACCAAATGTCATGGTATGTAAATTCCTTCGCCCCCCTTTGCCCCCCCTGCCCGCCCACTTCCGCCCCTAACTGCTCATCAATGACTCATTTTCATCCCCACCACGACCGCCGTCGGAGAATACAAAAAGCCCAGGGATACGCATTCTCTCTCCGCCTTCCCTCACCTCCATGGGAGCCCCTCAAACACGTTCCGCGCTAAGGTATAAAAGGTTCTCTATTAAAAATGCATGGGCTAGATTTCTCAGACATGCACTTGAGCGTGCCCGCGTGCTCCTATTATCAAATTTTCCCCTCCCTCTATCCAGGTCAGGTTCCGTGTTCTTTGATTCAAAATGAAACACTGCACTTTTGTTTTTGCGTTGTTTTCTTTTGTATTAGAAAAAGTAAGCACGTAGAGTAGAAAAAGAGGGGGGAAATACTCACAGTTGACCTCCAGTAGGAACCCAGCCTCTGTTTCTCTCTTCGGGCGGTGGTGGGTGGGTGGAGGTATCCTTGGGGGTGGGGTTGCGCGGGGGAAGTGGGGGAGTGGGGATGGCGGGGGGGTGTATGCTGTTTGTTTCCCGCCAGCGAGGACGGAGTTCATATCCACGGATTTCTTTGTTCCCGCCGGGGGGGGGGGGGGGAAGAGGCTCCGGAGGTCAAGAGGCGCAGCTTCAGGTGGAGCAGAGGCACACCGTCGGGCTCCGTCAGGGAGAGGCGGAGACAACACGAAGCCCCCGCCGGCCTGAGACACAGGCATCGGGGCCGGGCGGGTTCATGGCCCCCAGGAGCAGGAGGAGTTGGTGGGTGAGAGGAGGTGCGGGAGGAGGTGAGAAGGAGAGGAGGAGCACCTCAGGAGCCCTGGAGACTCTTCAGACCCGCTCCCCCGAAGATGAGCTCAAAACTCAACAAGAACTACGAACCTAAAATAAAATCCAGGCGCGAAAGTATCCACAAGTCTTTGTTTTCGTTTACTTCCCCTCAGTCAATTCTTTGTACCATAGCGTCCGGGTTCAATCAGGGAAGTAGATTGACCACCTCCAGCACCACCAGCACCATCACCACCACTGAGAAGCATGTGAGCCGGAGCGGCAGGCAGGAGGAGAGCGCTGTGCCTGGGCGATCGCAGCCCTCCAGTGGGGAGGAGTGTCAGCGAGAGAGTGAGGAGGGGCGCTGGTCCCTGAGCTGGAGTCCACCGCCGCCGCTGTCACCGCTGCTCGCTCGCTGCCGCGTGCGTATAAACAGACTGACAGGCACAGATGTAGCTGACGCTAGCTAAGCGGGGAGGAAACATTCCCATAGGGCTGCATGGTTCATCATGTTTCAGGACAGTGAGCATCCACAGAGTGTGAGAGGGGGGGGGAGAGACCTAGAGAGAGGGAGGGAGAGGGAGGAGAAAGGGAGGAAGAGAGAGAGTCAGAGAGAGGGGAGGGAGTGAGAGTCAGAGAGAGAGAGAGAGAGAGAGAGACAGAGAGAGAGAGAGAGAGAGAGAGAGAGAGAGAGAGAGAGAGAGAGAGAGAGAGAGAGAGAGAGAGAGAGAGAGAGAGAGAGAGAGAGAGAGAGAGAGTCAAAGAGAGAGAGAGAGCCAGAGAGAGTCAGAGAGAGTCAGAGAGAGAGAGAGAGAGAGAGAGAGAGAGCCAGAGAGAGTCAGAGAGAGAGAGAGGAAGGGAGAGAGAGATGGACCACTAGAGAGGAGTAGGAGGAGGTGGGTGGAGCTGAGGGGAGGGGGTGAGGGGTAAGGTTGAGGGCTGGTGCTGCTGGGAGGGTTGGGGGTGGTTTGCACAATTGGAGGGAAGGGAGGAGGGGAGGAGAAATAGGTTACTCTTAGGAGGCGTGTGTGTGTGTGTGTGTGTGTGTGTGTGTGTGTGCGTGTGTGCGCGCGTGCGTGCGTGTGTGTGTGTGTGTGCGGTGTGTGTGTATGTGTATGAGAGAGAAAGGGAGAGAAAGAGAATGTGTTTATTCGTGGGCCAGTAATGAGCAGTGCAATGACACACAGAGCAAGGCAATTGATGACCTCCAACAACAACAGGATTTTATACCCCTTCATGGAAGAGCAGCAGCAGACAGAGCTGGACGGCCCCCAGCCAGGGCTGTGTCCTGGACGTTTGAACAGCTCTTTTTGTTTTGGGGCAGGGTGTGCTATCACATAGACACATCTGGAGAACACAAAACATCGGCGCTGCCCATGGTCTTTCCCGTTCACATGGAAACTGGGCTGGCTGTCCAGACTAGATAAGCAAAGTGCAGAAGTGAGAGACATCTTTTTATCTACCTTTAACCTGACACCTTTGTGTTATCGTGATGAGTGTCTGCGCATGTCTGTGTGTGTGTGTGTGTGTGTGTGTGTGTGTGTGTGTGTGTGTGTGTGTGTGTGTGTGTGTGTGTGTGTGTGTGTGTGTGTGTGTGTGTGTGTGTGTGTGTGTGTGTGTTTGTGTGTGTGCATGTCTGTAAAGGTGGCTATTGGTTCATTCAGATATGGATTAAAGGTTGCTATAGGTTAATACAGGCATGATTTAAAGGTGGCTGTAGGTCCATTCACACATGGATTCATTGTGGCTATAGGTTAATTCAGATATGAATTAAGGTTTCTATAGGTGCATTCAGACATAGATGGCTATAGATGCAATCAGACATGGATTCAATGTTGCTATAGGTTCACTTACACATTTCTATTCAATCCACATTCAATCCAGGGGTCCACCTTTGTGCTCCCTGCATCCAGGATCTCAAACCAGCACTTTGTTTGAAACAGCCTTCAATGTAGATAAGATTCTGATCTGAAAACCCCCCTGCAGGGATCTCTTCACGGCTACATCTGAATGCTGCCATTTCCGAAATTTCGCCTTTGGTTGTTCTGAGAAGAGAGCTGCTCTTTTGCGATGATAAACGACGGTACTTAGTGCTAAACCCATAATGGAGGGGCAATAGGCACTATAGCGTGATTATATAGGGAGCTATCTGTTGTTAGGTCAAGGTTGATGCCGATCACGTAAATCCTGGCACATCTGTCCCGATGGAGGGTTAATCAACCAGGGATTAGGCTCCACCATATGCCTCACACTAATGACTCCAGACCAGGCTGGAGGCAGCCCGGGCTCCACCTGTGGAGGCCGGAGGGCCAGGCTAGAGGCAGCCCGGTTTCAGCCCTCTGGAGGCCAACGGGCCAGGCTAGAGGCGGCCCGGCCCTCTGGAGGCCAACGGGCCAGGCTAGAGGCAGCCCGGTCTCAGCCCTCTTCAGGAGGACGGCGGGACAGGCTAGAGACAGCTCATTCGCAGTCCTCTTCAGCCTTGGTTCTCTTGGGTCGGGTTTTACTGACAGATTTTTTCTGCTCAGCATATTGTATCTATTGTTCACAAATTTCTTCTTCAAAATATTGACCAGATTATGCATTATTAACTTTCCCATTACGGTCCTTTGATTCACCGTGTCATAAATATTTGGCCTGTTAAGCCCTTTGAGACTGTAATGGTGATTAAGGGCTAGAGAAATGCAATTGAATTTAATTGAATTGATTGGTTTTCCCATTGATCAATTGGAAATATTTAAGGCTATGATCAATGGAATTCATGGAATATATGGGGCTGAAATTCAAAGGGAATGAATGCATAAAACAAAGCTTTCGACATATCCCTTTCACAATTTGTAGGATAATGATCCCTTGCCTCTGACAACAAAAACAACAACTAACAATGTTCCAGATGTTAGCGTATAATCCTTTGCATAAAAGAGACCTTTGACGAAAGCAACTCCACACAGGTGCGTATGACACTTTGTCAGATCAGTACAGATTGTGGCGGCAAAAGTGGTGGTTGCACATTTGTGCTATCAATCAAAATGATTGTTCGAGACAATTCGATCATCCCCTGATATCGGTTGGGAGACAACCTCTCTCCGTCCCTACTTCACCCACCGTTTCCTTCTACTCTGATTGGATGTAGAAGTTGTTGTTCCGCAGTCACCGTCTAATCACTGGGTGAGTCTTAGACAGACCCCACAAAGGAGATACGTGATCAAAGTCTATGCATATAGCCCCGTCCCTCAGTCATTTAGACATCGCTTAGCATTAAATGTATGTATTTTTGCTGTACTGTTGTGCTGTCAAACGATACTGTCCACCCGATGTTCGGGTAAGGGACTGATGATGTGAGGAGGACAACTTCGTGAGCGTAATTGAAAGCTAGAGCGAGGTATTTGGAGACGGATGGTGTCTTTGCGCCGGGACATTGATTTGCTTTTAGCCAAATCAAACCGATTACCCATCCTTCGCCACAGCCGCCATGATCGATGGTCTGTAGAGCCCTTTTTAATCTAGTTGATCCCTGGTCTGCCTCTGAATGCCAGCTAATAGCATTAGCTCCGATGTTGTTGTCATTTTGCTCATGGGCTTTGATAATGCCACCGTTACTATTCCCGCCTGGCTCCTGCTCTGTCCTCCCTCTGCCCTAGAGCCACACTTCTTCTCCTTTGATGTATTGACTTGCCAATACACCGCAGACTGTTTGAGTGGGTTCATAAATCCCACCTTTGCGGACCCCCAGCCTGCCTTCGCTCGTTTATGTCTCAACAGACGGACCCCTGCAAGGTTTTGATGCAGCGTCTCCGACTAGGTTGCTGCTTTTATTGGTTTGGGTTGAACATTTATTCATTTCTCACGTATTCATGTCTTTCATTTAAGGGAGGCCATTCCAGGAAAGCTGGGTGTTTCACACGACAACTTAATGGTTATTATTATTCAATAGGCCAATTTCTGTTTCTTTACAGGAACGTGTAAAAGACCATGTAGAGCGTGCTTATTATAATAAATTCCATTGAAGCAAAACCACGAGGACAGGCGATGAAAATGTATTTTTCTCACTTATCTCACAAGATGTCGATGTCCCTCTTGGCACTAGAAATCTCCATATAATAATAATGGTGAAGCAAAATGAATACAAGAGCAACACAAAGTAGTACATTCTATCGGATCTAGTGTGGGAGGTTTAAAATGGATCAACTGCAACTGGGAGGGACTTTGTACAATTTTTAACAAATAATTCATGAATAAATGAATACAAAAATCTAAGCGGTCATACAGCTATTTCTGAGCTCATTTGGCTGACCAGCATTGACTCCTCTGTCAACACTTAACCTTGATCTAAAATATTCAGGTGAGGACGCACATCAGAACTCTAAGACCTGGGCACCAATCAGGAGTGGTCGTGCGGCGCATGAACCCGCCTCATCGATGCAACTTTAATGCTGGCTGGACAGAAGGAAGATTAGGTCGCTCTGACATCACGCGCACACCGCTGTGTGGACACCTAACACTGTTGCTGCATGGGCAGCCGCACGTCAGCAACGCTGACCTTGTCCACCTGGACTGCCGGCGCACAGTATGGTTTAGTGTGTGTGTGTGTGTGTGTGCGTATGTGTGCATTTGTTAGTGTGTGTCTGCGTGTGTTGGTGAATGTGTGTGTGTGTATGTTTGTGTGTGTGTCTGTATGTGTGTGTGTGCGTGTGTGTGTGTGTGTGTGTGTGTCGATGTGTTTGTGTGTGTGTGTGTGTGTGTGTTTGTGCATGCATGCACGTGTTCATGTGCACGTTTATTGCGTGCCAGTCTACTCATTTTCACAATCAAATGCAAAGAAAAACAATGGCATCGTTGCCAAGGTATTCCTGTGTTTACCGTGAGACAGGTAGTGCGACAGAGTGAACGCCAAGCAGGCGTGACTGATGTTCTTGCCTTATTACTTGGTGTGCATACTTAACTAACCATAGTGGAGAGTCCTTATCCGGCTGTCCAGTTGGCGTGCTAGGTAAGGAGGAATAAAGAGGGGATTCAGCGGATTCAAATGAGGCGGGCCAGCTCCGGCCATCGGGGGATTGTATCAGCAGCCGGCCGTACAGATAACACATTAAATAACTTCCACTTCCTCCCTCGTCACGGTGGGACACGATAAGGGCGAAAATCGAGTGAAAATCCTTGATAATGATTATTCTGACACCTGACTGCGCTCCCTATGCATGCGTATGTGTGTGTGGCGTGTGCGTGTGGTGTGTGTGTGTGTGTGTGTGTGTGTGTGTGTGTGTGTGTGTGTGTGTGTGTGTGTGTGTGTGTGTGTGTGTTTTGCCGTCTAGTTTCACCTCCCTTGCTATCTCTTTTCTTTTTACCCCCTGCTCACGACCCTGTCTGGGCACCATCTTGTGCTGGCGATGGGCGGGCAGGGCAGGGGCGTCTGTGTCCGTTTAATTACTCTAAACCAAGACCGCCCGCCTCCCGTCTCCATCTGCTGCTTTTTGAGGGGAAGAGAGAGAGAGAGAGAGAGATCCAGAAGGAGAGGAGGCACAGCGTAGAGAAGGCACAGCATCCTACCTGCTCGTCGTACTGAAATGCCTTCTCCTGCTAGCATGCTAATTAATCACCCTGCTAGACCACACAATACCACAATACCACAAAACCACAAACCCACAAAAACGTCATTTTGGGACAATGAATTACACACTTTGTTCCAGGGCACATGGTTAGGGAAGATTGACCAGCCAGTTTGAACTAATATTAGATGAGTTAATACGCCGCTGCATTGCACTCACTAAGGATGTGAGTTATTTGGTTTATTTCAAAGACATTGCCTGTATATCTGCTTTGTATCTGCCCTTTTATGTGTGCTACGTTCAGAATTAATAGGAAACCCATTTTCCCGCAGCTTATCCTGCAGGTCAAGCTCCAGGGGGTTTAAATGGCCATGTTTTGGTTATAAAAAAGTCCTAGATTCTTCCCCTCGCTGCTTATGGGAGATGATGGGTTTTGTCCCGTTAGGGGAACCTTTACAGTCGCAGGCACTGCCTGGCCAGCAGCGATTAAACTGCCGGCCAAGTCATGCCTCACTTGGCCTTAATGACCCCATGTAGCACTGTGTCAATCGAATAGAATAGCGTAGAAAATATTACTTGTAGCAAAATATAGATGACACGAATAACAAAACAGATATTTATTAATTGATTGTTATTGAGTAAATGATGTCTGCCTTTTTGATTTTCATTGTATCATTAGTCAACACTTTTTCCATTATTTTGATCTTGAAATAAAATATGAATATAGGTTCCGGTTGCGGTAGAAAATCCAATTTTTCTATCGCAGCCTAGAATCTCAGTCTTAGTCATATGGACCAGTAGTTAATCTGAGATTCTGCTATCAATAGCACGGCCCACTTAAGACCTGAATATCATTCCAGCAGCAAACACCAAGGTTCCACTCTCAAATCCCCTCTACCAATAACCACGAGACAACTCCTGACTCCAGGGAGGAATGACCAAAAAGATAAAAGCACTTTTATATCCATTGAATCAATAACCTACCGGACCCTTTCAAATGGAAACGGGCAACACAAGTTCCATAATTCTGCCTCTCTACAAGAGATTGCAAACCACGCGAGACACCAGCCTATATAACTCTGGTAATCACCCTCATCTCTTGCTGTTGTCCTGTCCCCCAAACAAGCCCCACTGGCCCTCGCAGGCACTGCCACAGTCAATTTGAACAAGTTAGTGATAGTCGTTAGCTTCTGTCAATCGCCTCCCGACGTTTGTGCCTTTGCTTTCCAGTCCGCGCGACGTCCAAACGTACACGTAGGCCGGGGACACAGCGGGCATGCGCAGGGGGGTTCTAAATGTTTGCTGCAACAGCAGTCTGCAGTTTTCATCTCCGGTCCCTAGACGTTACGATGTGATGCGGTGGAAGGTCTTTGTAGTGGGGCTCCATTCATCCATGTGTCAGATGAAGGAGAGGCGAGATTAGGAGGCGTGCGTCACGGGCAGATGTAGGCCCCGGTAGCTGGGGAGCGTGGGCGTTGGCTGGGACGTCTCAGAGTCAGAAGGTCCTGATGGATGTGTCATCTCTGAACTCTGACACTGTGGACTGTGCCCGGAATAGCAAGGTACGCTGACCTAGCCTTGTATCAAATCATCAGTCGATTTTTTCTTTTTTCTTTTTACAATTATACATGAACAATATTTTCACTATTTTCAGATACAGACGTGTCATGTGAGCGATTGGCGATTCCGGTAAATTTTTTACGCTTACGCCTTTCAACCTTCCTGTGTGTGTATAAGACCTCCCCCCCCAACCCCCCCCCGGAAAAGACCATCGAACATTTAGGAGTGGAACTGGGTGACGGATGTGTCTAGCCGCCATTCCCGCTGTTATGACTTCACCTTCCAGAGATCGATTAGGGAAGGGCGCCTGATAGCAATAACGTGAGGTAACGCGCAAAGGCACCGCACTGGGTGACAGCTTGTTTGGCCTCTCGCCAAACACAGAGACTAAACTTGAGACGACCAGGAGGGGTAAAAGTGTTACCAGTACGCACACACACATACGCACACACACAAACACACACACACACACACACACACACACACACACACACACACACACACACACACACACACACACACACATCCTCTTTGCTTCTTTTTTTTTAACCCAGAGCAGCAATCCTTTTTTAAACACCACAGGAGAGCATTTGTCCCCAGAGTGCTCCTCTCTGCTACACCTTCCTGCCGCTACTTCCTGACTCATGCTTCCATCCCTTGTCAGGGCTCTCTGCGCTGCTCTGGAGAGAAACGCCCAAGGTCGGTGAGCCATGCTGGGCCACAAAGGTGTCAGGTTCTGAGAGGAAAGTCTGCTGAAAAGGAAGAAGAAAACCTGAAAAAAAGGTTCAGCTTATTTCCTGGTTCTTTTTCACCCCCAGACAAATGACATGCGATAACAGTGGCGTCTACATGCAACCCAGAAGGGGATGCAGTGAAATGTCTCTTACACGGCATCCCTTATCTAGCAAGGATCTCTGATTAGTGAACATTTCGCCATGACAATAGTTTGTCAATCATCATGAAGAGATTTTTCCCTTTGATTGTCCTCGCCTCTCTCTGACCCCCCCACCTGGGACCGCAGCCCCCATCTCTCTCTCTCTCTCTCTCTCTCTCTCTCTCTCTCTCTCTCTCTCTCTCTCTCTCTCTCTCTCTCTCTCTCTCTCTCTCTCTCTCTCTTAAGCAATGGAATGTATTACTAAAGGAAGGAATGAAAACTATTTGTCGACAAGATATTAGACTCCTTACTCCCCCTTACTCCTGAAATGTCCCTAAAGCCTACTATATCAACCAGTCACTTAGGAACATACCTTTGTTCATGGGGGGGCACAGAGAAAACAAAACGGAACAAAGTAAGGAGAGAAAGAGAACCAAATATAGAAAGACAGAAAGAATGAAAGAATAGAGAAGGACAGAAAGGAAGAGAAAGAAAGACAGAAAGAGAGAAAGAGAAATAAAGAGAAAGAAAGACCTAATGTAGAAAGAAAGAGAGACAAAAAGAAGGAGAAAGAAAGACAGAAAGGAAGAAAAGAAAGTAAAAGAGAAATGAAGACAAAGCGGAAGGACGCGAGAGAGGAAGAGAAATATAGAGAAAGAAAGAAAGACAAAATGTAGAAAGAAAGAAGGAAAGACTAACATAGAGAAACAAAGAGTCATACTCCCTGTCCGGCGAGTGGGTCTAGACACCCCGGCCCCGCCTACATATGCTAGGCTGGCTCCTGACATTTGCTATCCAGCGGAGCCAAAGCAGAGCTGTCAGAGTCCATCATGTCGCATGTCTGTCCCGCTCCCTCTCTCTCTCTCTCTCTCTCTCTCTCTCTCTCTCTCTCTCTCTTTCTCTCTCTCTGTCTCTCTCCCTCTCTCTCCCCCTCTCTCTCTCTGAACCAGTCCTCCCCTGGCCCCGCATGGCACCACCGTGTCAGGCAGGCAGCGGGGCGTCCAGAGGGTGGAGGACGGCACAGGGTGAATGAACAAATGCTCGCTTCAATAAATAATGAATACATGAATGGGTACGAAGCAACGACATTGCTGACTTACTTATCTGAAAAATATGAAATATGGGTCAGCTATGGGTCCGGGGAGAAATATGTGTGAATTTGCATGTATGCGTGTGGGGGGGGGGTCTCTCTCTATCTTTGGACTGCTCCAATATGACCGACATCGCTTGTAAGGTTATCATCACCCCAGGATTTGGAGACATTTGCCATACCGCGAGTGTGGTGATCTCAACTGGGCCATGTGCCATGTAGGGTCTATCATCAACACAAATACCTCTCTCATTTCCAGTAGCTTGCTCTAGGTGTCTTGTTCTCATCCCACACAGGGCTAGGTGTTTTCTGACGCCTGATGGTGAAAGGTGCTCAAAGAGGGTTCCAGCCGGAGCATCAGAGGGCAGGCTGACTCTATTGTGTGGCGGTGCTGAGAGGTGTGTGTTCTGACTGTGCTCGTAGAACGGGGGTCTCTGTAAATACCGATCTACAAAGTAAATGTGTGAGTAGAGTGCGCGTTTGTGTTTGTGCGGTTGTATGCTTGTTTGTGTGTGTGCGTGTGCACGCTTGTGTGTGTACGGGTGTGAATGTGTGTACGTGCGTGTGTGTGCGTGTTTATGTGTATGTGTGTGTGCCCGTGTGTTTGTGTGTGCAAACATGTGCGTACGTGCATGCGTGTGTGTGTGTGGACACTTGTGTGTGCGTACATGTGTGTTTGTGTGTGTGTGTGTGTGTGTGTGTGTGTGTGGGGGGGGGGGCAGTGTGCAGACAGGGGTCTTTGATGTCGGCTTTCCTTTTGTGTTCCCCTCTCCGTGTCTGTGACTTTTTAATGAGGGGACCGGACTCATTACAGCGGGCCGTGCCGAGGCCACACGGCGGGACGGCCTCCCTTCTGCCCCCTCTCCCAAGTTCAACACAAACACATTACAGAGGTTGACCCCCCCGTCTGGGACCGCAGCCCCCATCTCTCTCTCTCCCTCTCCCTCTCTCTCTCCCTCTCCCTCTCTCTCTCTCTCTCTCTCTCTCTCTCTCTCTCTCTCTCTCTCTCTCTCTCTCTCTCTCTCTCTCTCTCTCTCTAATGGCACCTGTGGAACTGCAGAGCAGCAGTACAATCACAGACATGCACCCCCTCCGGGCTGGTGGGTGTTCACCCTAATAGGGGGGCATCTCCCCGTCCGGTCCACCTCAGCCTCCAGCAACAGACGCCAAGCTGCCTGAGTATCCTCTCGCTTGCCGTGTGTTGTTATCGATCGCGCGGCGGTGGTAGCTCGGTGGTCAGCGGTCCGTGAGAGAGCAGGGTGGAGGCTGGTAATGTGTTTTCCTGTGTGTTATTCTGAGCCGTATTTGTTCACAAAAAAAAGCCAGGTGTAGAGTCACGCACCAATGCTTCCTGAATTCTAATTAGATCTGAGGAGGACCTTCTTGGGGAAATTTAATCCACAGGCTTGACTTTAATATGCTTCCCTCGCCCCCTAGTTCAGATCTCGCAGAAATATTATATTCCATCGCCGGGGGCTTACTTCCACTACCAGCGCAATTGACCTTTTTAAAGTTGGCTGAACTTTCTTATGCAAATATGTATTTGTTCTTTTTAATAATTTTTTTTTTTGTGCCTTTAATTACCCACCTTTTGTTTGTTTGGCCCGATTAAATTATATGTATTGATATCCAGGGTGCTCTCCCCTTTCTGTCCCTTCTCATTGTGTTTGTTGATACACAACCACACAGAGCAAGATTCCCTTTACCAGGAACCAAACAAACAAATCACGTTTCCACTCGGACCTGAGTGTGCATGAGCAGAAGGGACAGAGTTGTTGCCGTTTCGGGGGCCAAATCTCATACAAGATATGAGTAAACCCTTCTGGTGGTTTTTAATAAAAAAGTCTTTAAAGTCAACAGATAAACGTAGCCTTGACAATGTGATTATATGGCGAGCGATACAGATACAGATGCAACCGTATTCTCAGATACAAATGGATTGAATCAAATATATATATATATATATATATATATATATATATATGTGTAAAACCATGGATACACAAATTGGTTTTATATTTTATACAGCCCATATCAATCCATTCATAAAAAAGTAAATCCTCTTTAAGCAGCAATAGAACATCTCAAAGGCCATTATTGAATAATGTGATGTCACACTTGAATGTGAATTTGGATTTCATAGGCTGGGGCAGGACATGTCCGCCCCCCCCCCCACACACACACACACTCCCCCCCACTCCCCCCCTGCCCTTCGGAGGAAAAGACTGCATATTCAAACCCACGCTCCATGTCTCCATAGACAGAGACAGAGAGAAAGAGACACATAGAGAGCAGAGAGAAACCCCAAGAGAGAGAGAGACCACAAGAGAGACAGAGGAGAGAGAGATTGAGGGAGGAGTGAAGGAGATAGACCATAGGAGGGAGAAGAGAGAGAGAGAGAGAGAGAGAGAGAGAGAGAGAGAGAGAGAGAGAGAGAGAGAGAGAGAGAGAGAGAGAGAGAGAGGGAGAGGGGGCGAGAGAGAGAGAGAGAGAGAGAGAGAGAGAGAGAGAGAGAGAGAGAGGGCTGGAGAGAGGAGCGAGGGAGAGAATCCACAAAAGAGAGAAAAGACAGAGCGACAGAGAGAGAGAGAGAGGAGATATAGAGAAATAGAGAGATGAGAGAAGTAGAGAGTCCACAGAGAGAGACAGATAGAGAGAGAAAGAGAGATGAAGAGGGAGAGAGTCCACAAGAGAGTGAGAGGAGAGGGAAAGAGAAAAAACACAAGGGAGACAGTGTGAGACAGGAGTGAGAGAGAAACAACAAGAGGGAGAGAAAGACCACAAGAGAGACGATACGAGAGAGAGAGAGACCATGAGAAAGCGAGAGAGAGCCAACAAGATAGAGGGTAAGAGAGAAGGAGACAACAAGAGAGAGGATAAGAGAGAGAGAGACCACAAGAAAGAGAGGGAGAGACCCCAAGAGAGACGGTAAGAGAGAGAGAGACCACGAGAGAGGGTCTGAGAGACCATGAGAGAGAGAGAGACACCCATTATAAAAAGACCACACTGTGCAGGCCGGGTCCTGAGACACCTGTTCATGTGGATGCTGTGGCTGGCACCACGCGAAGCGATGGGAGCTGTCCCACCCTGGGATTTGAGTTTCGTCCTTCACATACTTCACTGACCCTGAGTCCTCCAGACTTCCTCCTATTGCAAGGCGCCTCCATACTCCTCCCCCCCCCCCATACACTTTACACTATTCCACGCCCTGGTGGCACCTCACAGTTAAACTTAACAGTTTTTGTGCTATTTCCTCGTCATCTCGTCAAAACAAGGTCACCCGTACAGAACCGTTACGCTGATTGTGATTTCCATTTCCGTGTGCGGTTGATTACACAATACGCTTGTCGTTTGTCGAGCAGCGTCGTGTTTTGTTGTGCCGAACACGTCGCCCAGAACGATGTCTGGACTTGTTTGCGCTTCTGTCTATTGTTAGAGCCCTGATACGTCCGTCACGTGGGGTCCTGGTGCTAAATTAGAGCTGTGCGGGTTGCCCACAGCATTAGGGGAGGTGGTGAATGCTAATTAGGTGGGAATGTCTGTCAGGACTCCTAGTCCTCAGTGGACCGGCAGCCTGTGGGCCCGTCCATCCATCGTGTGGGTTTGGTTTTCTGCACCGTTCAGGCCGTGTGTGTGTGTGTGTGTGTGTGTGTGTGTGTGTGTGTGTGTGTGTGTGTGTGTGTGTGTGTGTGTGTGTGTGTGTGTGTGTGTGTGTGTGTGTGTGTGTGTGTGTGTGTGTGTGTGTGTGCGTGCGTGTGTGGGTACGTGTGTTTGTGTGTGTGTGTGTGTGTTTGTGTGTGTGTGTGTGTGTGTGTGTGTGTGTGTGTGTGTGTGTGTGTGTCTGTTGGTATGTGTGTCTGTGTGCATTAGTGTGTGTGCGCTTGCATGCACTTGTGTGTGTGTGTGTGTGTGTGTGTGTGTGTGTGTGTGTGTGTGTGTGTGTGTGTGTGTGTGTGTGTGTGCGCATGTGTGGGGACATCATGCAGTTCATAAATAATATGAGCTCCTCCCACCACAGACATGGCGATGTACCGCTGCTGTAAATGGGAGGAGTGAAAGGGGGGTGGGGGGGTCGCTCCTTGTCCCTCCCGACCTTTCATTAATTCACCCCACCTGCTGGCTCGCCACACTTAACTTCTCTCTGACGCAACGTAGCGAGAACAGTGACTTAATGTCCCCTTTACTACAGCCTCCAAAATTCTTTTTTCTTCGCCTCACCGCCCTGCAACCCTCTGTGAAACTCTGTAAGAAAGTTTTGTCTCGTCGCAAAATCTTTGATTTGAACTGGGCGTTAGAAGTTAGAATGCTCTTTATGGTATGAGGAAAAATGATGCTTTCAAGTCTTTCAATGAGACCAAGACATTTCCACGTCAATTCATGCAATCATGACCGAAAGCAGAAATATATATATACAGGGCCGTAGCACCAAATCCTGGGCCCCTTTTTTCATGGGCCCCCCCTCTGCCTTGGGCCCCCCCACAACTGTCCCCTTTGTCCCCGCAGTCCGTCGGCCCTGTATATATATATAAATCTATGATCTCCCAGAGAGAGAGAGAGAGAGAGAGAGAGAGAGAGAGAGAGACAGAGAGAGACATAGAGAGACAGAGACAAAGAGACAGTGATACAGAGAAAAAGAAAGAGAAAGAGAGAAAGATAGAGCAGTAGTGGATGAGGGATAGAAGGATGAGAGAGAGCGAGAGAGAGAGAAAGGGAGAATGATAGAGAGAAATAGAGAGTGTGAGAGAGAAGAGATGGAGAAAGAGAGAGAGAGAGAGAGAACTAGAGCGCGAGAGAGAGAGAGAGGTGAGGGGGAAGTGGGTGCAGTCTTAATGCATAGTAAACACAGATGTCTTTCCCTGCTGCTGGGAGCTCTTGATGTGCTGTGTGTCACAATGATGGCCTCACGCAGCTCCACCCTATAGTAAATATTGAAAGTGACATCCCTTTAAAAGTTCAACGATATTCCCGGAAGATGAGCCGTGTCTTACTCATAAAGTGCATCTTAATGGCCTGAAGAACTTCCGTCAACTTTTTTCGTGAGCATCTATCATTGATTTGCATCCTAAATAACGTGCCATTGTTTATTAATAACATTCCCTTTCATGGGGAGGTAAGTGCTAATTGGCCATGGCTTCCCCCTTGGCCAGGGACAGTTCTCGTTTAGCTTCGTATTGAGAACGATGACCTGCATTGTAATTTCTTCCGAAGAGAAAGCATGGATATATCCTTTTTTTCAGCATATATATTTGTACGGGCTTTGTGGTGATTTTACAGACAGGATAGTAGTTTGAAGAATGACAATGTAGCATTCGATTACAGGTGGGAATTGAACCTGGGTCGCTGCAAGGCGTGTTGCCTCATGGTACTAATGCTCTTGCAATTCGTACCTAGGTCAGCCATTCACTGTCAAAAACAATTTAAATACAAATGATTGGTAATTGCTCTCAATTCATCAGTAGGATAGACAAGTAAAAACCTCTGCTGTCAAGTGCCTGCGCTGCTCGCTGATATAAACTCCCAGATCTAAGAAGACAAGGACACACACACGCAGAAGCACACACACAAGCACACACAGAGCCTACCGAGTGCATGTAATAAATAAATACACACACACAGCTAGTCTTGACTCCCTCTCCCCAGAGATAGGAGAGCGAGTCAAGACTGGCTGTGTGTATGCACCAGGTAGACAAGGTGTGTGTGTGTGTGTTTGTGTGTGTGTGTGTGTGTGTGTGTGTGTGCGTGTGCGTGTGTGTGTGTGTACGGATGACCAGCCTTGTCTCCTGTTCAGAGCAAGGCTTCTGTCGGCAGTGAGGATCTCAAGGAAATTTAAAGTGATGCTAGCCACGGCCCAAATTTGCCTTCTATAACACACGCAAATCCCGGTACATTTGTTATTCATGAGTCTAAAGTAAAGCGACTCGCACGTCGAAAGAAGTTGTTGGCCCAGAGTGGTTCAAGAACTATCAGGATAGCAAAAGTTCACCAGGTGATGAATCCGGCGGCTTCGGAAACTTTTGTTTTGACCAAACCTCTTAAATGTTTATTTTTTTGTCACAAAGAGAACAAGGCATACACTAGTGCAGGCTTTCACAGTGCAATGTTTAGCTCAAGGCTGCACTGACAGATGGCTGTGGAAGGTTTACTGCCACAATAAGCTACTCCTCCACAGACCAACAGCGGGCTGCATTGAGGGGCCACATACTAAATTCAATAATGCAGAGAATGGAATAAAACTAATAAAACACAGTATATTACCTTTATAGGCATGAGTCATGTTGAAAGTAGCCATCGGGGCCCAGAGGAACCTGAGGTCATTTAGGATCTACCACTTCACATCCCTGGGGAGACATAGTTCCGTCAGAAATCACTCATGCCACAGATTTAACCATTTAGTGCATGAGATGGTAACACATTTTAGCTTGGCGGTATTGTTCCACGACTCTGTCTAACTAAAGCGTGTTTCCTGCATCAGATACATCATGTTTCTTGACCCATTGTGTAGGCTACATACAATACCACGCAGAACCGAAGCAGGTGAACGCCGGGGTCGTGGGGGAAATCAATCTCAGCACACTTAAGTGAACACTTAAATGGATTGATTGGACCTCGTTAACTATCAGCTGATGACTACCGAGTCCTGGGCTATCTGCGCCCATTCTTGCTGCTTAAAACTCCCTAGCCAGACCACCAAACCAGCTCCACAACACAACCCTACTACAACAACAAGCTGGCCATGGACGGTAATGCGCCCAAAGATCACAACCCACCGGCTCACGCAGCACAGCACAACGCAAGCTTCTGTTTCTGTGAAAGTGCAAAACTTCAGCCGATCATCATCCTTGCACGATGATGTCATCTGTTATTGTCACCTGATCTGCGACTCGTGTGACAGTAGCAGACTCAAGGTGTGTTAGGGGACACCAGTTCAGGCGGGAACATCCCCCCTCGGTCACTGGATACCTTGCAGGGCCGTGTCTCCTCAGGGCTTATAGCCGGGCTCCATACGGCGGTGCATTGTTCAGTCAACGAGCTGGGAAGTTGAAATCCAAGTGAGCCGATTCACGCCAAAGGAACCGACAGTCTGCGTTCCTTCGACACCTCCTTTAGTTTGGGTCCGATATTAGACACCCTCAGTGGCAACCCTATTGATATTCTTGAAGTTGATTACGGCATGCATTATTCATTAAACTGAATAATGTGGTTTGATGACTTTGATGAATCTGTACGTTGTTAAGTTGGCGTCGCACATTTTCTTTAATGACATTCGGCGGCGGTGGTTTGGCACAGCGTGGTGATAGCATAATTGTACAATTATGTTAAGAGGAAGCATCTGGCTCAGAAGAGCAGCTTTTAGCAACGAAAACCTCATTCGAGATTATCCCCTTCAGACTAAAGCTAATGAGGGAATTACATGTTGGTGCTTATGCGTTTTATGACCATCCTTTATAATTACCAAATGAAACATTGAAAGTGGCAATCTTTAAACCCTCCAAAGATTTACAGTATTATGGATGTTACGAACTTGGTGTCGGCGGCGTCTTATCCACCATGCACTCAAATCACGAGCGGCGCAGTAAGTTACTCCATTAGCGTGTCGGGCGACCCCACAAATGGTCACACCCAAAGGTAGAGAGGCCACTGGCTCCTTTTCCAGACCCCTACAAGGTGACTCGACTGGCTGCCATGTCCCTGCTAACCGGCTGGTATTTAAGTCTGCAGTTTAGGTTGCACTAGTTGGTGTTTTCCGTTATCTTGTCTGCTGTGAGCACATGGTTCATTTCCTCTCTGGTCTACCTGCTTCTGGCCGACACTGTAGGATAAGCTTTGTCAGAGATCTGTTTTTGGCTGAAAGCTCTGAGGCATTTGCATGAAATACATTTTGTTGGCAGACAGAAGACCTGAATGAATTCATTTGATTCCAGCATCGTATAGGGGATTCACAGTGGTAGAATCAAACATTTTCCAGATGAAAGTCTAACCGGGAACAAGAATGGTCTGCATCATATTTATATAATTTTCTCAAATCGTTTCTCAGCCCTTTGAGGTTATGTGTGTGTAAGTGCAAGTCCCTTTTTAAACCCACTCCCTTACATCTTTCAAATAATCTCCCTCATTCCCTCCCTTTGCTTTGTGCCCTCCGCCACGCTTTGTGTCTCTTCTGTTTCACCCCATCTTTGTTGTCCTCTCTCTCTCCACGTCTCCATACCAGCCAAGTGGCTTAGCAGCCTCCTGCTCCTTAGAACCTCAGCTGAACCTCAGGTCCATAGCCAGGAATGTGTCGACGAGGTGAGAAAAAACTAAATTGGTTCGTGAGCCAATGGGACCTGCGATACGTTGACTTATGGAGCTAAATTTGTTTTCAGACAATGCTTTCAATGCATTTTCATCAACCCCAACCTTGCCGTCCCACCTCTGCGACATTGATTCCTTTCCAGGGTCACATGAGAAGATCAACTTCCTTTCTTGTTCTTGGCTCATCCCCAAGCGTTCGTGCACTACTGTACTGACCTGCACAAACACACAAATACACATGCACACATACAAACTACCACACGCACACACGCATACACACCCACAGAAACTACCACATGCATTAACAAATACAGCCACACGCATAGAACCAACCACATGCACATACACACATACACACGCACGCACGCACGCACGCACGCACGCACGCACGCACGCACGCACGCACGCACGCACGCACGCACACACACAC
>NC_044052.1:10467393-10492393 GCF_902167405.1 Gadus morhua
CTACAGAACCAGCTCGGACTGGGGGCACAGGGGGCCTTCATTAAAGTGTTGCTGCCTCGCCTGAGGCTCAGATCGGAGGGTGACTCGGCAGACAGACGCCGGGCCGCAGGTGGCCGAGCAGCAGGTGTGCAATACACTCTGCGGCCCCTACCTCCTCCTGCTTCTTCTTCCTTTCCAACCTCCTCCTTCTCCTTCTTCGTCCTTCTCCTCCCTCTCCTCCTTCCTCCTCCTACGTCTTCTTTGTCCTTCTCCCCCTCCTTCTTCTTCTTCTCCTCTTCCGTCTTCTTCTTCTTCTTCTTCTTCTTCTTCTTCTTCTTCTTCTTCTTCTTCTTCTTCTTCTTCTTCTTCTTCTTCTTCCTTTCCTCCTCCTTCTCCTGTTGCTTATTTTCCTCCTCCTTCTTCTTCTTCTGCTCTTCCTCCTCCTCTTTTTCTTCCTTTCCTCCTCCTCCTTCCTCTTCTTCCTTTCCTCCTCCTCCTTCTTCTTCCTTTCCTTTCCTCCTCCTCCTCCTCCTTCCTTTCCTCCTCCTCCTTCCTCTTCTTCCTTTCCTCCTCCTCCTTTTTCTTCCTTGCCTCCTCCTGCTCCTCCTTCTTCCTTTCCTCCTCCTCCTCCTTCTTCTCCCTTTCCTCCTCCTCCTCCTCCTTCCTTTCCTCCTCCTCCTTCCTCTTCTTCCTTTCCTCCTCCTCCTTCTTCTCCCTTTCCTCCTCCTCCTCCTTCTTCTTCCTTTCCTTTCCTCCTCCTCCTTCTTCTTCCTTTCCTCCGCCTCCTCCTTCCGTTCCTCTACCTCCTTCTTCTTCTTCCTTCCCTCCTCCTCCTCCTCCTCCTTCCTTTCCTCTACCACCTTCTTCTTCTTCTCCCTTTCCTCCTCCTCCTTCTTCTTCTTCCTTTTCTTTCCTACTCCTCCTCCTCCGCCCCTTCCCTCCTCCGGCCGGCGTGCTGTGAGGAGCCTGGGCGGACAGGTCAGGGATTGGTGGAGGTGATCTGCAGCCCGCGCCACATGGGGGACCATGTGGGGGAGCTCAGGCATTAGGGCTATTTACAGCACTTTACAAGCAGGCAGGTTTATCAGCAGCTTGGGGCAGTGCACGAAAACAGAAGAAAAACTCACACACACACACGTGCACTGCACACACACACACACACACACACACACACACACACACACACACACACACACACACACACACACACACACACACACACACACACACACATACTTATACTTTATTTACCAAAAAAAACATATTTGTTGTCTATACTCCCTAAATATACTTAGATATAGCTTATACTATGTGAGTGTGTGTGTGTGTGTGTGTGTTTGTACTAATGACCCCCTAAAGACCTCAGAGGCTAAATTAATGCAGCATGCTCTTTATGCTGTGAGCACCCAGCTTCTAGCGGCCTGACGTACCCCATCTCCTGGATGTAGAGGGGTCCACCCCCACCTAGCGATTTGGAACATGCTGCAGGCAGAGCAGCTGTTACCATGACGCATCCCCTCCACATCCGAGTGTGTGCGGTGATGGCTGTCTTATCCTTTGAGCTCTGATTGGCCCCTGCACCACAGGTGTGCAGCCTCACCCAGCCCCAGAGTCGGATCCGTCTGACTTGGGCCAGGTGAGGCTGCTCAGACCAGGCTCCGACCTCACACACACGCCCCAATGACGTGGTCTGGAGGTGGCTCTCACAGGCATGGCACAGCTGGCTTTAATCCACAACGTCAGCACCCCAGGCTGGGATGGACGTAACGGAGCCTTTTCACCGGGGCGTCACCGCGGGACAAACACAGGTGTCGCTGATAACACTCATTATGGGTCCATTGAGTGAGACGCCCAGCCAGTCCTACCTGCTCCTCACTGAATTGTACCGCACGTCACTTTGGATTAAAGCGACCCCTAAACACTAAATAGTGGTAAAGGATGTGTAAGGAAACATCCTTTACTTTCGTAATGTTTTAACCATGCGGGTCATGTGGTCTAGTGACTCAGAATGATGCTAAATATAAAACTTATTATCATTTAGATACATTCATATATGCGGTGACATTTCAGGTAGTTCTCTGGAATACAGATTCACTGTGTAAATTCAACATCCAACAACCTCCATTTCGGGAGTGCAGAGGCATAGGAATGTTAATGCTTCTTATTGTTATTTACAATTTTACATGACTACAGCTCTCTAGAGTTCTCTCAAACTGTTATTATAATGAGAATATCGCCAACAAAAAAATCCCATTATGCATTCTGATGTACAAGCCCTGTGCAGAGTATCTCTGTCTATGGATCCTAGGAGGAGACATGGATGTTTTTTATAAAGCAAAGTATGGTTGTGGTTAGCATTAACCCTAACCCACTAACCCTAACCCCTATGCAAATTATAAATATAATAATGGTAATTACTGCATTAACTGATGTCAATAATGGTTCCTTAATGTATCCTTATTGCAAAGTACCAATGCCTTTCCTTTTGAGAAGTCCTGCAGCTTTCATTAGAACAAGTTAGCCTAGAATGTCAATACCGTTCCTCAACTAACCAAATGGCTCAATATTCTAGGAACCATTTAACCTGATTAAAACCCCAAAACTTTTAATTGGCAGCACAACTACAACATTGAGGAGTGGAATTGTGTCTGCCGTGGTAACAGAACAGAAGTAATCAAAATGAACTACCTTTAATTGGCCAAACTAAGAAAATAAAGTGAAAACACGATAAACAAACTCACAGCACCGCAAAATGGCAACTTTGGGAGAGAGCTATTCGTGGCGGGGCTGCCGGGGATGGGGGTTTTGGGGCTCAGGTGTGAGCTCCAGAGCCGATCCCAGCGGCAGGCGGGGGCTCTGTGTGATGCCTGAGGTGTGGTGGGCTGATGCCAGCTGACAGGTGGCAGCACGTGGGGAAGGGGGGAACCAGGACTCAAACTCTCAGGAGGAGGCTGGCTGAGACCCTGCAGTGGCAGCCTGTCGCCCCAGCCCTGGGGCGGGGGCCATCTAGGTTCAGCCTGTCCCGGTGACGCTGTGCTTGATGTCAGGTTGTAGTGGTGTTGGTCTGTGTTGTTGTGTTCAGTGTTTGAGGGACGTGGCTGTAAGGCTGCTGAAGTGGCCGGGTCGTACTTGTTGATGAGAAGCTTTGGAGTCTACGACATTTGGCTAAATGAAGATAAAATGGAGTCCAGTGTCATAAGAAATTGTATCGGGAAGAACAATAGCAAAGGGAAATGACAAAAGCAGGTAAAATAGTTTAAGTGGACACAGTCAATCCTAAAGGAAAGGCTGACATTTAGCACTAATTCTATTTTGAAAACACCTAGTTACATGTTTAATTCAACTAATGTTTAGCTCAGGATGCAAACGACCAACAGTTGGGGAAATTATTTTGATACCAGAAATGGGTTATGATGTGCAAGAAAGAAGTACGCCAATCCCATGGCAAATGATGCAAATACACAGACCCACTTTGATTCCTTTTTTTTATTTTCCATCAAAAGAAATGCACTGTTCAGCAAAGCTACTACATACAAATGGCCATACAATAGCAACTTCATTTTTAGTTATTGTTTCAAGATTTTCAGTCAGTCCTGTTGTTGTGTGATATATATTTATCTTTTTTTTTACCGAAGATTTGCAGTTCAGATGCTGCAGTCTGCAAATAAATATAATTAAAATAAATAAATAGATTCATACATAAATAATAACAGATTCTGTTCTTTCTCCTTTTCAAATGAACATCAGCCACATATAAGACCTGGGCAGCCAATTGGTGCTGCTTCAAGAGATCAACTGTAGTTACATACAATAAAGGAAAAAAACTGAGGTTTTGCATAGCTTTATTGTAATGTAGATACAGTATTGTAAGGCACTTCATGAATAATTTTAGGCATGTAACATCCTATAAAATAAACAAAACATCAGTTTTTTGTCAGTTCATCATAATACTCAATCGTCTCAATACGGGGTGTTCACAACATAGAGTTCTCACACGTCGAATCAAGTACTCCACAAGTCGACCACGCCCTCCGTGACTCTTTTGGCATTAAGTCTCTGTTTTAAACATTCTCTAAATAACAAAAGTGGGTTCTTTGTGCATATTATGACTCACACATTGTCCCATAACCCCACACAACCCAGTGTTTCTCAAAAAGACCAACAAAAAAAATTGTGCAATGGTTTGGGATCATGTGGAGTAAAAGGCAACACGTTGTCAAAACCAAGGAATTCCAAAAGAAAAGTCCAGGAAGGTCAGTGGTTTCGTTCCCCCGTTCAGAGATTGGCACCGCACCCCAAGATAGCCGAGGTACGTTTGATATTGACGGAAACTAACTCTGAGGCGGCCATCTTGCGGTGTATCTCCTCAAACCGATCCGTAGCCTTTGAGTAGCAGCGTCCGCGGTGGGGGGGTCGCCGCCGTGTTGTGTGGCGGACCAGCGACAACCGTGTCCGTCGGGACTACATCTCCCAGCAGCCCCGGCGTCCCTGTGGTCCCCTCCCTATCCGAGCTGGTCTTCGTACTGCTTGCGGAAGCAGTCTCCAGCTGGGAAGAAGTCCCAACATCGCTCCTGATACATCTTCCACACGTAGGACTCCTGACGTTTAAACACACACGTATAAACACGCACACACACATTATACAAAAAAACACACATATAGCCGTTAGCGTGTACCCAACACAAACGCAATGTGGTGATTCGCAGTAAGGGGTGAGATATTCCTTGGGGCGGTGTTTTACCTGTCCTGTGTGTTCCGTCTCATCCTTGTTGATAAGGTACATCAAGAAAAACCTGATTGAACAAAAGCAGGTAAGATAAAGGCAACCACACACACAGCAAGACATTGTCGTATGACATGCCTCCGTCTGTCCTGCTTTCTGTCTTACTCATGTCCTTACTGACCCCGGACCTGTGATAGATAGTTAAATAGATACATAGACACATAGATTGGTTTAGGATATAGCCAATGACGCACAGTGAATCAGCAGCGCTAGAAGAATAGAGTTACGTTTGGCCACAATATGACGACACTTGGGAAACTTTCATTCAGCCACTTGGGTGGTTGGAGAAGTCTGTCCAACCCGGGCCTGAACCTCAGCTAATTGTAACCTAGACATCCTGGTGTTGAAAGGCTTTCACCAATCATGAGGAACAGGATACTATCTGAACCTGTGGTTCTCCATAAGCCAGCGGGGGGCCAATGGCAGGCCCTCCAAGAGCGGCAACTCCGAACAATTACTGCCTGAAGGCGCAATACCCCAAACACCTCAGTCGCCGATGAAGGGGGGGCATTAAAAAGTAATGGAAAGAGACAATGAGGCCCCAGTCTTACAACATACCCCCCCCCCCTCTTCTCGATCCACCGACGGAAGACAACAGAAGAGTGATTTTCTCCAGACAATGACATGATGGGAAGAAACAGGGGGTTGAGGGGGGAGGGAGAAACATGGGGGGGGAAGGAGATAGGGAGAGGGGGAGAAACAGGGGAGGGAGGGAGGAACAGGGAGTTGAGGGGGGGGAGGAAAGGGGGGAGGGAGAAAGGAAGGGAAGGAGAAATGGGGGAGGGAGGGAGAAGGGGGAGGGAGGGAAGGAAGGAGGGATGAAGGAAGGGAGAAGCAGGGGGTTGAGGGTGAGAGGGACGGAGGGAGGGAGGGAGGGAGGGAGGGAGGGGTTGGGAGAGAGGGACGATGAGATGAGGAAGAGGAAGGGAAAGACGGAGTTGTCTGTTGGAGGGGGAGGAGAGGGTCCTTAGTAACCCTGTCACTCATGCTACCGCGACACACACACGCCGTTAAGAAGACGCTGCGGTTGGAGAACGGAGCCAATGAGGAGGAGAGGAGAACAATAACCCGTGGCGTGATGGACGCCCTGATAGCGCGGGGTGGGGGAGCTGGGGGGACCACTCACAGGTAGTTGGCCAGGTTGTGTTCTTGTAAGGTGTGGGTCTCGAACCCGTGAGGTGTCGTGTCGAAGTAGTCGTTGCCGATGCCGCAGATGAAGCACTTGGTCTGCGGAGCCGAGAGGGAAAGCGGTTATGTGTGTGTGTGTGTGTGTGTGTGTGTGTGTGTGTGTGTGTGTGTGTGTGTGTGTGTGTGTGTGTGTGTGTGTGTGTGTGTGTGTGTGTGTGTGTGTGTGTGTGTGTGTGTGCAGCAGCGGTGGCGACACGCGATGACCTCACACTAGCGTTTGTCTCGTCTCACCTCCATGTCCTCTTTCACCTGCTCCTGTTGGTCTCGCAGCTCCCCGAACGCATCGATGATCAGACCTGCGGCCGGGAACACAACACAGTCACACGTGTCACCACCGCGCGACGTCATCACGCATCATCCCCACATGTCATCACCGCATGAAGAGTGCGGTCGCTCGCGCCTCAACTCCTGAGGGCTGCAGACCTCGCCGGTGAACGCCAGATCGTTGTGTTTGCTTGTTGTGCCAAACTTTAAATAATAGTGTGTTTAATTTGACCTACTAGGTGCCTCTATGTAACCAATATCTTTCTGATATATTTTTATTATTATTATTATTATTATTATTATTATTATTATTATTATTATTATTATTATACATAGTCCCAGGCAGAAGGACAACCTAGGGACCAGAACATTAACTTCATGCTGTGTGTGTGTGCGTGTGTGTGTGTGTGTGTCTGCGTGTGTGTGTGAGTGTGTGTATGTGTGCATGTGTGTGTTTGCGTGCGTGCGTGCGTGTCACAACATATTGATGTGCACACATGCACATACTAAATCCTGTCTCATCCTCAGGCTGTGGCCAGAGAGTTTTCAATACCGTCATAGTTTGAAACGATTCACTATTATCGGTATTAAAAGTTTTGATGCATGCTTGTTTTGGGTATCGGCAGACTTTGTTTCAATAGGATGGCTGTTGAAAGAAAATGAATACATTATTCATGTATTTTCTAAAAGGCAGCCACCCCGTTCATAGAGTACGATGGGACATAAAAGTGTCAGATATAAAATTGACAAATCTCAAGACAATGCTTTTACAATCACACACAAATACGCACACACAGCACACGCACACACACACACACACACACACCAGTGCCCCCTTACCCTGGATGATGGCCAGGAGGATGACGATGACGAAGAAGAAGAAGGTGATGTCGAAGAGGATTCTGTAGAGCTCGTAGGGGTCCCCCGCGGGGTCCTCTATCTCGTCGCCGATGCCGCCCCCCGCCCGGACCCCCACGTACATGTGGAACAGATAGCACTGGAGGACAGGGGGGGGGGGGGGACAGGGTTTGTTTCAGTTTCCACGGACAGAGAGAGAGAGAGAGAGCCACGTGGTTTTGCTAGAGCGGGAAAGAATAGCATCAGTTAAACCCTTCAGAAACCTCAAAGGGGACAGATTATACCACCAGGTGTGAGTGGGATTAGCCTTACTAGCCATTTCAAGAATCTGCCCCATATGACATCACTAGTGGGCGTGTCCACCTAGATCTGTGCTGGATAGATGAGCAACGTTTACTTCCGTCCACTGGTTAGGCTGGTAGACTGATTCATCCAGCACAGATCTAGGTGGACACGCCCACTAGTGATGTCATATGGGACAGATTTTTGAAACGGCTTGTAAGGCTAATCACACTCACACCTGGTGGTATAATATGTCCCCTTTAAAAAGATACCGGAACCTTGAGGCATAGAAAAGCACTAAACAATATGGTAAGGCACTGAAAGATAGACAGCCTCCATACTCTGTTGTGTATCTATATACATATATATATATATATATATATATATATATATATATATATATATATATATATATATATATATATATATATATAGATGATACACACATATATATATATATCTATACACACACACATATCTATCTATCTATCTATCTATCTATCTATCTATCTATCTATCTATCTATCTATCTATCTATCTATCCATCTATCTATCTATCTATCTATCTATCTATCTATCCATCATCTATCTATCTATCTATCTATGTATATATATATATATATATATTTACATATATCTGTATATGTGGAGATCTTATAGACTCTAGATAACAACACATTTGGGAGTAATGCCCAGTAGCGTCTGGGCGTCTGCTCTCACAACACGCCGTCAACACCTGACATCCTGGATCAGAAGGACATCAGACACACAAAACAGAAGCCTGCCGCTTCTCATAGAGTCCTCAGTGTCTGAGCCTCCAGCGCCGGCTGACTGGGGAACCAAGCCACAAAAACAAAACCACCACAGAGGAAGAACCGCCGATGTAGCGGTGAGCCAAGAGCGAGACGCCTCACGCTAACTGCTCCAGACGAGCTGGCCGTCGCCGCGCGTGGTTGACTGCGCCGTGGGTGTGTGGATGTGAGGGATGTGAACGTGAGGCGGCATTGCACCGTGTCGCTCCTCACCGTCATCATGTCGTCACACTTCATGTCGGGCTCCTCGTCGTCCTCGCCCTTGTTGTAGAACTTCCTGAAGAAGTTGAAGGCCACCACGGTGTACAGGTACACCACCACCGCCAGCAGGCCCACCGTCAGCACCAGCTGGCAGGCAGGCACATACACGCACACAGACGCACACACACGTACGCACAGACGCACACACAAACACACACACGCGTGGATGCACAAATGGACGCACACACACACAGATGCACACACACACACACACACACACACACACACATACACACACACACACACACAAAAACACACACACACACACACACACACACACACACACACACACACACACACACACACACACACACACACACACACCAGCACCAAATCAGTGGGTTTTACCAACTCCCTTAAAGTCTGTGTTAATGTATTTAGTTATAGCTCCACTTTTTGAGAGATTTTTATCCCTAGTCTTCTTTCTATCTTCTTTCTATCCATATCTCTCTCCCCATATCTCCCTCTACTAATTAGGTCTCCACTTCCTCTTTTTTGATTGAGTGGGCATATTTGGTTGAAGGATGTAATTTGTTATTCGGGTATTAATTACAAGAGCCAGACTCCTCTCAAATCAGATTAGAAATAAATAATGCATACTGAACTAAGAAAAACATCAACTGATGAAATATGGGATGTAATACAGATTTGATTTGTGGCTGTTGCTTGTTGGTGACTTAATTGTGTATTAGCAAAAAACATATGACATTTAAAAGTAAACTGCTGTGCTGAGTGTTTTGTGAGGAATGATAGGCGCTGTCGAGGAGGCAGAGTCAACTAGAAGACTTTAACTCTGCAGTGCCCCCTGGCGGCCAACACGGCTCCCCTCACCTGCTTGCCGTTATGGGTGACGGAGGACAGGATGGTGCGGAGCGTTTTGAAGCCCATGGCGATGTCCAACAAGTGAGCAGCGAAGAAAAAGTTGTTGTAGTGTCCCAGGATGGACATGGTGGTGTACCACACCAGATACAGAAAGGACTGAGGGGGGACAAAACATCTTTCAATAATAGAACAAATCTAAATAGAATCCACTTCATTCATCGTCCAATCAGTTGTGTGCAGTTATTTCCTCCATTATCGTTTAATCAACCTGTCGGAACGGGTCAATAATAAACAACAACTTATCAAAACAATAATATTCACACTCACGTTGTCCGTGAACACCACGCCCATCTTCCAGATGTGGTACTTTGTGTCGATGGAGCTCAGCCTGTTCAAAAAGACAGACGGGGGTTTGAATACAACGGACTCCGGGCTAACAACATCAGCCCTCTCCCCCTCTCTCCCCTTCCTCTCTCCCTCCCCCTCTCCCCCCCGCCCCAACCCCCTGCTGACAACATCCACCCTCCCCCTCTCCCCCCCCCCCCCCCCCCTCACCAGGACGCCAGTGAGGCCTCCCTGGCCACCGTCTCCTCGGTGGGGTTGAAGTCCAGGGCGCTCTTGTCCAACCCCAGCAGCTCGGCGATGCGCTCCGCCCCGTACAGGTCGCCGTACTTCTTGATCACCTGGATGGGGGGGCGACAGGGACACGTTAGGGCCGTAACCCACGGCGACCGCCTGAACTGTGTGCACGGCGCGTGCGTCTAGACGCTCGTGGTGATCTCATGAGCCGATGCACTTTTCCCTTTTGTACACAATTTATTTTATTTCTTTTCAACAGATGAAAATATGACCTCAGAAAATACGCAACACAACGACGGCAAACGCAAAACACTCACTTTGCGTTTGACAAATTTGTCCCAGTAGTTGTAGGGGAAAGAGCTGTGGAAAGACAAAGTACAAAGCATATTTGTCCATCAGACTTACAAATCCATTGGGAACAGAACAAATCGTAACCCATTTTCTTACAAAACAATGCAATATCAATCTAACAAAAAAATAAACATGGATTGCCAAATGAACACAAACCTATGAAGACATTTAACCTCCTAAAGCACCAACACACTCCCTTCATCTTAACAGGCCCTCAAAACCCATGTTTTAAGATTGCTTTCAACACATAATCTCCTTCCCTTTTTACTACTGTAATACACTTTCGTATTAAATCTTTTTTTTTGTACTCACTCGGTAAAGCGTCGAGTACCTTGGAAAAGTGATTGCATGCATTCTTATTGTAAAGCAGAGGGCGGCGGCTGCTGGGGAAGGGCCCTGGGACTCACGGCGTGTTGATCACCAGGCGGTCCCACTGGCCCTTGATGTCGTCGTCTGACGGCTGCTCCGTGATGTACAGCCCGTCAAACTCCAGCTTCCTGGCAATCTCCTTCTCTCGCTTAAACACCACTAAGGGCACCTTAACCACACACACACACACACACACACACACACACACACACACACACACACACACACACACACACACACACACACACACACACACAGAGGGGACGTGAGCTGCAGCGTCCGCACTTAAACACTCCTAAGGGCACCTTCACCACACACATGTATGAATGTTTGTATGCATGTATGTATGTGTGTGTGTGTCCAGGACAGCCGTGCGGGGGTCCCTGACGCCCGTACCTTCAGGTAGTAGTAGCCCACCACGCAGAGGAAGGAGATGACGGTGTGCAGGATGGCCAGGAAGCGCAGGGTGGGTGCCATGTAGCCCGTGCTCTCCTGCAGCACAAAGTACTCCACCACGCCCTCGTCCTCCTCCTCCTCCGCCACTTTGCCGCCGCCGTTCCATGGGTCCGGCTCGTCCGCGTCGTCGCCGGTCACCTGACAACCGAGAAGAGGGTTTTACTTATTTTAACCAAGAAAAAAGATATAAAAGTTTACAAGCAAAAGGTCTGAAATGTTTCAGAGTTACACATGGGAGAGGCTGGGACGTTAAAGTTGCATGTCAAAACCTTCACCACAAACAGACATACAGGGAGAGAGTGAGCTGCACGGTTCACACTTAACCATTTATCCCATTTCACCCCACTTGTGTAAATTGTGTCAAATGTTTCAATGTATCTTGTTCTTGTGTTTTTTATGATTTTTGATTTTATTTATTTTTAAACACTGCCCTGTAAGGTGTCATTGAGTGCCATGAAAGGCGCCCTCAAATAAAATGTATTATTATTATTATTATTATTATTAAAACACCACCAGGGTCACTTTCACCACACGTGTTACACTCAAAACCAAACCACTATTATAATATGTATTATTTTTTGGAGAATTTATATGTATAACCGATGGTCTTTAAATTTGTGTTATTTACATTGGGTATTCTATTTATCACGTATTATTACGGTTTACTTGGAAACGGTAGGGTGGAACCAAAGTGTTTGCGCTGCAGCCCGGACTCCTATGGTTGGGGGGCATTTCCGCTTCCTTGCCAGACGGATTTCAGAAGACAAAACAAAAGCTGTGCTGCTGTAGTCCTTGTAAAGAATATATATCTGCATTTCAGGTTTGTACACTGAAAATCACGCAAATAACTATTTTCATGAATCGGAATATTTTACAACAAGGTCGATTAACTTTGTGTTGAGTTTGAAGTCCGTAATTTCGAGTTATTAACTTTTGAAAACTCCTTTGTTCCGCGCCAAACGGCATAAGTGTTAAATGGCAGTTGTCCCGTTCGCTTAGTATATTATTGTGGAAACACACACATTGTAGCAGTGGCGGCTCGCCTATAGAAGGCGCTGGGGCGCCGTCCTCCCGCCGACCTACCTCCCTGTTATCTTTCTTTTTTTAGATATAGATATTTTTTATAATCTTTCTTATTTTGAGAAATTTATGTTAATTGCATTCGAATAATGCATTTACTTTAGAATAGCTTTATAACATCGTCCACTGCATGTTACTGCACATTTACCTCAGAGATGAGCAACATGGCGACTTCGAGTACTGCTACCACTGTCTCCCTGGGAGTTCAGCTAGCCCCAAATTCAGTTAAGTCTTTACTTATGAATCCCTTCGAAGGAAGAACATTTGCAGAAAAACTGCAAGTAAAAGAACTCGGACCAGACAAGCCAGAAGTGAACATAACCCAACAATCAAGAGAAAAGGATAGAGCCTACAAGAGAAGTTTTTCCAGAGGTTGGTTCGATCGAAAGTCTTGGCTAACTAGCTGTGGGTATGCCAATGCAATTTTTTGCTTTCCTTGTATACTTTTTAAAACAACTACGTGTGATAGTTCGTGGACACAGACAGGGGTGACAGACCTGAAACATCTGTCAGAACGGATAAAAAAACACGAGCGATCAAGAGTGCATATGAACACCTGTGTGAAGCTAGCCATGCTAGGCCGAATTAGCATAGCCGCACAGCTAGATGAGGGGCACCGCATTGCTGTAAGAAGGCACAATGAGGAGGTGGACAGGAATCGTCATATTTTGTCAAAGATCATCGATGCTGTGAAATTTTGTGGTGCCTTTGAACTTGCTCTGCGTGGTCACGATCAGAGTGACGCATCAGAAAATCCAGGCATTTTCCGAGGTCTAATTGATCTCATGGCCTCCATTGACCATGAGTTGGAGGTGCACCTGGAAAACGCCACAGTTTTTAAAGGCACTTCGAAGACCGTGCAAAATGAACTGTTGGACTGCATGTTGTCTGTTCTCAGAGACTGCGTTTTGGAAGAGGTGAAACAAGCAGACTACATTGCCATTCAGGCAGACGAGACAACCGATGTCTGCACTCATTGCCAGCTTGTGTTTGTGATAAGGTACATAGATGGCAAGAATAACATCAAAGAACGCTTCTTTGAGTTCATTGCGCTTCCAAATTCGACTGCTGAGACGATTGCCGCTGCGCTTTTGGAAAGGCTGAGCACCATCCTTCCCGCAGGACAAGAGAGAAAACTAATTGCCCAGGCCTATGATGGTGCCGCAGTGATGAGGGGTGCTACAGGTGGAGTGCAACGTGAAGTTCAAGATGTCTACGGGAGTGCCTACTACGTTCACTCTTATGCGCATCAGTTGAACCTCATCATGCAGCAGGCAACATCCCATATTACGAAGGTCGGCCAGTTTTTTTCAGACATTGGGGGGTTTTCTTCTTTTTTCCACAAGTCATTCAAACGAACGGCAGTGCTTGATGAAGTGGTGGGTCGACTCCCAGGTGCTTCACCAACGCGATGGAACTTCCACGGTCGTGCTGTTAACACAGTTTACGACCACAAAGATGAACTGGTTGAGTGCTTCCAAACCATTCGAGACAGAGGAGACTTTGATGCCATATCGAAGAGAGAGGCCGGGGGTTTATTGAGAATGTTGGAAGACGAGGCTTTCTGTTTTTTCCTGGCATTATTTCACAAAATCATGCCACATGTAGACAAGCTGTTTAACCAGCTGCAGAAGAGGAACATAGACACTGTCTTCATCGCCGGGATCACCCAGAAGTTCACTCAAAGCATACAAGCCATCAGGTAAGCTATGATTTGACATATTTCCTTAAAACATGCTCACATGTAGCCTTCACAGTAAAAACATGAATCCACATGGCTGAGCACAATAGAACCTCTCATAGATATCACCATTTCACCATGTTAGACTAGTGAATTTATTTATGATGAATCTAGATGACATTCACTAGGCCCAACACAAAAACAGCACATACTTTAATAAAGTTCTGGATTTATTTTATCAGCAAGTTGGTTTCTAGATGGTAGTTTCTCGAGTAATTTCAGGGTGGACAGTGACTTGTGAAACTTGTTTTGGATCAGGGACACTGTTCCTTACCAGGTTAAGGAAGAGTACTATGAGGGACCTATACAGGGACCACCCCCGACGAAACGGAGGGCAATGGGAGAAGAAACACAACAGCACCTGGCATTAGAGGTAAGCAACTTCTATTTCTGTATTCCACTAGCCTATATGTATTTGTGTTTGTTTGCACATTTTTGTATTCCGAGTTGTCATTATTAGACATACTATGTATACTGTATATCTACTGGAGAATGCAGACAGTCTTTTTTTCCCACATTTATGCTTTTTAATTATTACTGTTAGCTTTACTTGCTCATAAAAAAAATTAGCTGGTAGGAATATGCTGATTTTATTGTATTGTTGAACTGGGACATGTTTTCTTTTTTCTGTTATTTCATAGATCTGTGACACCATTATATGCCATGCCAAGGAGAGGTTTTCTTTCACAAAGCATCTCATCAGTGCTACTCTGTTGCAAGGTGACTTGTTCCCACAACACAGCAGAAAGTTCCCAGATTCAGCACTGGAAACCACGGTGGATGCCTATCCCATGTTGGACAAAGCCAGACTTAAAACCGAACTGTCCCTGATCTACGAGCATGAGGACTTCAAGGGCTGCAGTGGAGCACTGGCTCTATTTCAGGTTCTAATGGGAAATAACCTGCAAGACACATTCAGCGAAACTGTTAGTCTTCTCAAGATCCTCATCACCACACCAATGTCAACAGCAGAATCAGAGAGATGCTTCTCCACCTTAAAGAGGATAAAGACTTTCCTTAAGAACACTATGGCACAAGATCGCTTCAATGCTCTGGCTATGCTATCTATAGAGAAAAAACTCACTCGGGACATTCCAGATTTCAATAAAAGGGTTATTGAGAAATTTGCCACTCAGAAAGACAGACGAGCAAAGTTCCTATACAAGTAAGAGTTTTCCAAGTGTTCTCTTAACACACACACACACACACACACACACACACACACACACACACACACACACACACACACACACACCTCCTTCCCGTGAGGTGGACACTGGTTGCAGACCCTCACAACCTCTCCCCACCCCTTTCAAGTGTACATACTGTATATAGTTCTCTGCAAACCTGTGGTGGCATCAGGCCTTCAGTGTGCATATTGTACTGTATGTAGTCCTTTGCAATCCTTTGTTTGTATCATGCCTTAAGTGTGTCTTGAACAACCACTCACAAAAGCTTGCACATTTCCATGAATTTTGTTGAATTCATATTTCATTGTATTTGTCTAAAATGCATACTAATGTAGATATATTTATGGGTGAACACACACACACACACACACACACACACACACACACACACACACACACGGTTACATTCTGAGTGTGTAATTCACTGTTTTTGTTGATGTATTTGCATTCTTAATGTTGCTGAATTCTACAAGGCAAATAAATTAACTTAAATCTTAGTTCCCTGGCCCCATTCGTCTTTGTAAGTAAATGTTCAGTTTTTTTATTTTGTCAGAATGCTTCATTTGTTTGTGAAAATCACAAAGAAATCTTCTGGGGGAGGTTGCCCCCAGACCCCCCTACAGGGGTTTGGAATGCAAACGTTCAGCCCCACCTAAAATTAATTCCACCAGCGGCCACTGCCTTGTAGAGTATGCTTAAGTTTACTTTGGCCCTGAACACCTGACGTACATGTTTAAGAATATATTTAATGTGATTAAGAGGTAGATTACGTTACGATAGGATATTTTAGAGTATAAGAAAAGTGTAGATATGATGTTTGATATAAAATGTTTAGTTGGTCTGTTAGGCAGACAAATCATCCATTATAGTTCAGGCAGTGGTTTAAGGTAAATTCTCTAGGTGCTGTTTATTGTCTTATGGTTTATTGTGGTTTAAAGCCAAAGTATGTTATTTATATTATAGGAGCAGAATTGCACTTTCAGATAGCTCGAAACAACCAGCGAATAAGCTGAAACAGGCACTTTAACTTTAATGTGGATTTTGATAAAAAGGAGTTCTGTATTGATTTTAAGGTGAACTAAGAGTGGAGAGAAACGGTACATGTGAGCCTCACTTTTTGTTGCACTTTTTATGTTTTATTTGCAAAGAGAACTTACAAAGGAATAATAGACAATTTAACAGGCACTTTGACGAGGGAAGAGTTTATATTTATTTATTTATTTTATTTATTCATGTGTTACTCGTGATAATTATGAAATAAAGAGACTGATTTCGGAAGACAAAACAAAGGCTGTGCTGCTTCAATCCTCGTAAAAATATATACCTTTTGAGAAATCCGGTCTCATCATCTACTTGTTATCACCGTCCTGGCCACTTGGGACCGGTGACACACACACAGGGAGAGAGTGAGCTGCACTATTCATACCTAAATACCACTAAGGGCACCTTCACCACACACAGGGAGTTAGTGAGCTGCACCATTCACTTAAAGTGGGACTTTCAAGTTGTATGCTCAAAATGGGACGGAATAAGAAAAGTTGAGGAGCTTACTTTGTAGAAGAGTAGAATGAAATTGATGGCGAAGGCCACGAAAAGCGCCAGGAACCGGAGGTTGTAGAAGTTTCTAGCAAGGTAATTCTGTGATCATTGTGTGGAAAGAACAAACGCAGTGCCATTGATGCAAAGATCAATTCATCAATCCATAATATTTTTGTATACTGCTCTAATTGAAACACAAGGCCAGGATTCCTGGGTGTCTGACCAGCATCTTGGTCTGGTAGATCTCCAGCCCCGCGAGGAAGCTAGCGGTGAAGGCCTCTGGTGGTTCTCTCTTCAGACCAGGTCTTTTCTTGGGGAATCTCTTCTCCTCCGGGGACGATCCCTGGGGGGTGTCCTCCTTGGACTTGTCCTGGTCCTTCTTCTCTCCGGTCTCCCAGCTGGAGAGACAAACCCACGTAGTGTTTTTGTTAGCACAGAGCCAGATTAGCAGTTATACAGTACCTATTTACTAATTTACTATGGAATTATCAATAAGCTTATTTACTGTTGAACTTAATGACTAAATAATAGTCTCCACCAATCTACAATGAGACTAGCACCCGAAAAAAGCCTTTTAGGCCTTATAATTGTATAAAGCCTTGAAAATCACTCCCCCCACTCAAAGTATTTACTAAATCCTGTTATGTAGCCGCGAGGCCAGGATGACTGTTCATACGAGAAATCAAATCAATGCGTGTAATCCCATTAAGGAAGGTCCTGTTAACTGCACTCACTCCGAGTTCTCAGAGTCCCCTTTGTAGTCGCCGTTGGTCACTCTCTTCTTCGCCGCTTCCTTAAAAGCAAACGATATTGCGCCGTTCATCAGCTTGTCGTGAAACACTGTATTTAATTAAAACCTGTAAGACACTCAACGTGGAACAAGTGTTTGCATCATAAAGGTTGGACGACTGTTATACAAGTGCTGTTATATGAGCCCCATATCTGCTCATGTTCCTGGTTTCTAGAGGCAACCACAGACTCTATGGAGTTCATTCCCCTACATACAGACAGGAATACCGACCTGTGCTTTCTTCTGCTTGACGGCGCTGGCGATGGAGGGGGCGTCGCCGACCACCACCTCAGACACGTCGCCCAGGCCCGGCTCTGAGCCGTGCTTGCCCTCCTTCTTGGGCTGGATGTATAGCAGCTCAGCGATCAGGTCGGCCTCCGCCTCCTCGCCCTGCGACAGCTGGCCCAGCTCGGCCAGCTGCGAAGCCTCGCAGGCCTCCATCTTCTCCGTCTCTAGAGCGTCGCCGTGGATCCCGAACTGTGTGGGGTCCGGCATGTTCCCCAGGATGTCCGTCACCTTGATGTTCTTGGCGCCCTCCACCAGCCCGCCGCCGAACATGGTGGTCCACAGGATGTGGAAGAAGCCCCACACCAGGCCGTATAGGAAGTGGAAGAGGCCGGTGATGATCATCCAGAAGAAGGAGAAGAAGCCGCGCACCATCTCCCTCACGCTCATCCTCCTGAAGCGCCGGTAGCGCTGGCGCAGGCTCCGTGCGGTCAGCAGCCGGCGCAGGCGGCCCAGGCTCTTGCTGACCGAGACGCAGGCCAGGGTGAAGGCCGACGACGACTCCAGCAGCGTGTGCTCCTCCTCTTCCTCCTCGTCCTGCTCCTCCGCCACACTCTGGTGGTCTTCCTCGTCCTCCTCTGGCCGCTCCACGGGGTCCGGCTCCGAGATCTGCGACGCCAGCTGCATCTCGAAGATGGTGTCCTCGCAGAAGTTGACAAAGAGCTCCATCTTCTCGCTCTCGCCACCCTCGTTGACCACGTCGAAGATGAACTGCCGCTTGGACTCCTTCACCTGCGGCTTCTCCCACTGCGTGCGGCTGGACTCGCTGATCTCGAAGTACACACGCTCGATGCGCTTGGCGCCGCCCATGATCTCGATGCGCCCCAGGTAGGGCTCGAAGTAGCTGAGCACACTCTCGGCCAGGTCCCGGAAGGCCGACAGGCGGCCGTCGTTGGGCATGTGCTCCGAGAGGTTGGTGAGCAGCACGGCCACGTTGAAGCCGATGTCCTTGGCGGGCTCATGGAACCGCTGCACGAACTCCTCGTAGTTGAACATGTCGTTCTCGTCTGCCTCGGCGCAGGAGAGCAGGAACTCGATCTCCGACTGGGAGTACTGCTTCTGGTTCTCCATGGACTTCTGGAAGTCCTTCTTGGAGATGACCCCTTTGCTGTCGGGGTCGTACTCCTTGAAGCTGTCCGACGTGGTCAGGTCCTTCAGCTTGAGGAACATGTCAAAGAACTTGAGGATCATCTCCACGTTGCTGGACGACTCCACCAGAGTGTCTACCATCTGCTTGCCGATGGTGCCGTTGACCACGTTACCTGGGGGGGGGGAGGTGGTGAACGGATTATCACGTTGTGTACACACCGGAAGCAAGGTAACCTCTGCCCGTGCAAATGTAGCAGGAGCTCAATCTTCCTGACTGCATATGTCAATATTTGATTCATTAAAAAAAAAAAGTCACGCAAACGAGATAAACATAATGAGCTGTAGCGGTGTGTGTGTGTTGACTATTAATGTGAGAGAGTCAGCAGGAAGCGAACCTTCCAGGAGCGAGAGCATCATCACTATCATGTCCTTCTGGAGGTCCAGCAGCTCCTTCAGCAACTCAATCTGACTGGAGTCCTGGGGACACAAATAGAAACGTTAAGCCTTTCTCTCTTTATATTCGCTCGGACAAGTTAAGTTATCACCCTCTCCTCCTCAGACCTCGACACTCCCTGGGGGGTGGCTTAAATACGCTGCATTTGGAAAGGGCTCAAGGCTGCTGTCTGAGAACAGGGCCCCCCTGCTGGGATTCAGTGAGAAACCAAAGGGCTCTCTAACCCCCAATCCATCCATCAGCTGCTGGCTAATGGTGTTTTACTGTCAAGGTGCAGATGGCGAGGGCCAGACGTACTCATGGAGGATATCCTCAGAGTCTTTCTTTCAGCAGGCTATAAATCTCATGGGGTGGCCCTTTGATGGAGACCATCTGAAACCTCTCCCCACCTGCGGTGTCTATTACTTTACATTATCATCCCTGACCTTTCGGAATGGCACCATAATCAGGTAAGGCGGTTGATGTTTTCTGCACCCTCACCTCCCAGCCTCATTGTGAGGCAGAGGGGGAAAGGTAATGGATGGAAGAGTGATGATCGCCCCAGAGCCCCAGAAGGGAGAGCATTCCTCTTTTCAAATTTGTTTAAGATAATTTTAGATAAATTAGAAATTGATGTCACTCTCATGCCCAGAGTGAGATTACCCACTTTTTTTTTTTGCCGGTAATAAATAATAAATAAAAAGTTTGCAAGGACTATAGTGGGGTATTACTAGTGCAGAGAAAGAGTGCAGAGGATGGAGAAATGAGCATCTCTCACTGATTTTTTGCCAATAGCAGGTATATTACCCCGTGCTGGGTAAGGAAATTACATCATCATTCCGAGCCCTCAAAAGTATTACCAAAACTATTAAAAACTTTTTTTTTAACTAGTTATTATTTCATGGCCACGAATAAAAAAAATAAGTCCTCTAAATCAACTCCAGGCGCATAGATTATATAGTTCAACCATGGAGACTGGGCATATTTTGTAGCAGTTCATTGACCTCTAGTGGCTGCAGTCTTGTATGCATGAGTCTGAGCCTGCCTCTTCCTTTATAGGCTGTTATCCAAAAAAGCACAGTTTACCTGCGATAACTTCATCTGCATGTTTGCAAAGACATGTAGGAAACCGACGACCGCGTCCCATAATCTGCTGTGAGCCAGGCTCTGTTGATTCCCGATGCACGGACCCTGGAACAAAACGAGTGCCATTGTTAAATGCAACTGGTGACTTACAAGCGTGAGCGACTCATTCAAATGACAGCAGTGTTGAAGGTGCTGGCTCCCCGGATCCACAGTCAAAGTAAATCGTAAATGGACTGCATTTATGCAGCGCTTTTCTTACCAGTGGCCACTCACAGCGCAACATTCACTCACACATTCACACACCAACAGTGGTGTCAACCCTGCAAGGCGACCGCCAGCTCATTGGGAGCAGTTAGGGTGAGTTTTCGTGCTCAGGGACACCATTGAAGTAGCAACCTTCTGGTTATCAGCTAACCCACTCTACCTCCTGAGCCCCATGCCACATGCTGAATATAAATATGCAAGAATACACAACAAGCTGTTACCTGGATGTATTCAGTCAGAGAGTTAAAAATCTGCTTTGCAACCGCCAAAGCTTTGGAGAAGTTCCTCTGACCGGCCTCATCCATCACATCTTTCCCGGAGTAGTACCAGTAGAAGTCACTGATGGATTCCTAAAACATCCCGAAAAATAAAACACGAACAGTAAACTCGACGGATTGGTTTTTCCTCAGTCATGCTGCGAAACGCGCTGAAGCGTCTTCAATCAACACAGCGCTTTCCTTTACCTGGAGCCTGAGCAGGTAGTCCACGGTGCTGATGATAATATTGACAGTGGTGGTGTTCCCCGTCTGAGTTCTCAGAAAGTTCTGGAAATCTAAAACAAAATAAGAAACGGATGTTGGTATCGGTATGGAGCCCGTGTAGGATAGCATACAGGTGGAATCTCCTCTGCCTGACCTGCCCGGATGTAGTTGCCCATGCCCACATGTAATCCACAGACTCAGAGGAAGCACCTACCGTTGTTGTGGCCCTCACACAGGAGCTGCAGGAACCTAAAGAGGTCCTTGGTGAACTCATCATTCTGCAACACCTTGGAACCTGGGGCGAGGGAGAAGGGATTGATGTCCGGCCCAACGTTCTTCATATCAACCTCATGTGCATGTGCAACACTGGCTCAGCGATCCACTCCATTCCCTCCATTAAGATGCATGTTTCTCAAGACAGGTAACATCCGTAAGATGCAAGACTTAAGACCTCCGCATGTACACACGTATGTTGTGTCCCTAAGGACACCTTCAAAAGTCACTTTCTAACTAATTATATGAATGTAAATCGATATAAATGGCAGATTCAAGTTACAATAAAAGGCTGTGTTGCAGATTCACACAAGCAAAGCTTTGGCATGTCTGACACACAAAGCTTTGGGGACTGTTTGTTCCTTTAAAAAGTGCATGTGTTAGTATACTCAACACATAAAGAGACATATGCTGTACTGGAGGGGTTTCTACAAAGAACACAAGCAGTTACTTCTATTGCAGGGGTAGAGACCGTATAGGTGTGTTTAGGGGGAGCGGGGGGGGCGGTGGATAGCTGATTGATGATACTACTGATTAAAATGCCGGGTGACGTAGGTGCATGCATGTGCTTTTTCAGTTCAGAGCACGAGTGGAGTTATGGGCATTCATAATGAGGGAGGAGTTGGGGGGAGGAAAGCGAGGAGGAGAAGGAGGAGGAATAAGAGGAGGAGATGGCGGAGGAGGAGGAGGAATCTAGGGGGCAGGAGGCTGCTGTGCAAATAGCCACCGGGTTGGTGTTTTTTTTATTTAAAGGAAACAAGTAAAATCTAAACCATGTATTTACCCCGCTCACTCACGTTGACTGCGACCGATGAGTTAAAAACATGACCAGAAGAACACAAACAAACATACATACAAACAAACATACAAAAAAGCAGACATAAGCAAAGGAGAAGACATTGGGTTTCAATCTGAGGAATTAGTAACAGGAGAGAAAGGTATAGATCAATAGCAGTAACTCTACATTATCCACATCACGTTGGGTCACATTTGCATGCCACCACCGTTCCTTAACAGAAACAAGTACTGAACAGGTTCACTCTGTGGCGCGATGCTAGTGTTTCAGGGAACCATTAATGGTACAGCCTAACAGTTACCATCACTTATGCCTGGGCTGATGAAGTGGAAATGAGTTGGAATATGCATGAGTAAAAACCATCTTTATACTGTATGCAGCCCATCAGAGGATATAGACTGTGTCTGCCATAGACACTATGTGCCAGAGTTCTTGTAACGCACTCTTAACCTCATCTTCACCACTTCAATGCGAGTGGGAGGACGGGCTGGAGGTTCACATTTTCATGTTGATATTTTGAGGGGACAGGGGGACAGACAGTGACTAGACAGGACATACAGTAGCACAGGTTTTCCTGTATGATAAACGTACACGGATGTGAAATGACGTATCACGTGACAGACACAGGGCCATGTGCCACGCGGAGATGAGCTTGTCCGGAAGAAATCATTCAATAAATAAATTGATGAATAAAAAGGGAAAGTAGAGATATTGTGACGCTAATGCAGAGCCATGAGTTTTTCGGTCTCTTAAGGGGCCAATCTACCAGCCAGCTCCATATAAACATGTAAAATATGTATTCTTCAAGAGATTTCACATCCGTTTCATATCAAGGACTGAAAGAGCTTAGTGTGGCACTGATGTCTCTTTATGCATCAGGAATTCATTCTGAATTAAAATGGTTTGTTCATAATTATTAAACATTAGGGTAAAGTGTTATATTAGCCGGTCCATATGCTGTCCAAACATAAATTTGATTTTTGTTCACAGTTGCAGGCTATAAATGTCTGTGTGTGTCCTGTCTGTGTTCGTTATAATGTCTCTTCATACGGTACGTGACGGGGCAACCTTCCATTCTAATATTAAAAAATCATGTTAATTTGGTAGAAAAACAACAACATTAAAAGCTGTGTCAGTGATGCGGTTCTCTTGATGTTATTTCGGTCTCCTCACTTACTTGATCCCTCCTCAGTAACCATGCCCAGACCTTCTGCTTTGTTTTGCCTCTCAAAAGCATTCAGGTCCAGGACACTGCAGAAACACAACCAACACATTGATCCATGTTTCGCTGATCCATCCCGACATCTCACATGAATGAATGTCTCAGAAGGTCCTCAGCAGGACTTTTACCTGCACGACATCATGAGTCCCGACAAACTCTTGAAGAACCCAACGTCCCTTTTCTCTTTCAGGTAGTCCAGCATTTTCTGCATTGGTTTAAAAAACGCACCGTCAACAGTTAACAGTGCATAGGCAACACGGCGAGCGACCACACCCCGTTCCCGGTGGATCATTGCAACATACCTGCTGCACGACTATGTTCCCCCCGTTCAGAATGGAGATGCCGAGTTTGAGCGTAAAGGTCACCATGGGACCGAGCCGACCTGAAAATAGAAATAAAACCAAATCAATCATCATTGATGTTCATTTAATTATTTTTTCCAACAAAAATGTTTTGTGCAGGTGAAGGGGTGTACTCGCATGTGAATATATCTTAAGGGTGGGTACACTGGTAGAAACCGTTTGAGAACCACTGGTCTACAGGGCGGCGGACGGTAAGGCGCCTGACCTTTGCTGGCGCTGATCATCTGGAGCACCATCTCTGCAGCGCCGCGGTCGTGCAGCCGGGCCTGCTGGTAGAGGGTCTTCTGTTTCTCCATCTCCTTTTCCTGGGATAGAAAACAACACGCAGGCCCGCTGAATCAGGTCAAAGGTCAGGACGACGGTCGGGCTTGCTGCCCGCTCAGAGCCCATCCACATGGTGGGGGAGGAGGCTGGAACCTGGGGGGCAGGCACTGGAGTACCTCAAAGGTTTTCTCCCTCTCCTCCTCGTAGTGCTCCTCTTCGTCTTCGGCGCAGCTCTGGAAGAAATGTTTAATGGGTCAGACGCGGTGTGAAGAGGGATGTGAGGAACAGCACAGGAACACCAACGCAGTAGTCACGGCACCTTACCTTGGCCATCATGTCTGCATAGGCAATGTAGAGTGGGTCCTCCTCCAACGAACTGGGAAGTGATCCAATAATTTCATACAATTAAAAAAAATACTTTCACCTGTTTAAAAGTGACAAAGTAGTAATTGCAATCTCATGTTACCACAAATGGAAATGATCTAGTGGAAGACCACAAACATCCAGCGTGATGGAGCGTTGTTGTCATGGTAGCCAGGTGTGTGTGTGTTTCTGAGCGATGGATAGAGGGAGGCTGAAAGAGGGAGATAAAGAGACAGAGAGAGAGCGACAGAGAGAGAGCGACAGAGAGAGAGAGAGAGAGAGAGAGAGAGAGAGAGAGAGAGAGAGAGAGAGAGAGAGAGAGAGAGCCTACCTGCACTCTGTCAGGGCGTTGTGGCTGAAGTGCAGGATGAGTTGATGGAGAGGGTCTGGCTGCGTGTCCACCACCTCTTCCTCCTCCTCCTCCACCTTGGGCTGGGTTTTCTGCACACACCCACGCGTGTCAGTGTGTGTGTGGGCAACCATCCGTGAGGCACATTACCACTTCAATATGGGCCATGTGCTGTCGGTGCCAGTGGGGGGTGCGATACACTGCGGCACCTCCTATGCGTCTAATGAGCTGTGGCACCCGCCCTGCGCCTAACTGTGTTGTACCTGGGTTCATCAGTGTTCAGGGCGCGCTGCTTTATGCAGTCTAGAGCAGCTAGACATGAAGTGGCGACAGGCAACCGGGCAGATTGGGATTGTAATGCCGCACGCACTATGCATCACAAATGCAG
>NC_044052.1:10497393-10512393 GCF_902167405.1 Gadus morhua
ACAAGTAAAAAATAACATTTTTCAACAGCAGAAAACCCTGCATCCCAGACTCAAGCATTGTCCAGTGACACATCTACAAAAGTTTAGGTGGATGCTGAAAATCCATAACAGAACATCGCTTTCCTGTTTGCTTATAGAGTAACAAGCACTGAGGGCCTACAGAGACAAAGTGGAGTGGTTGGCTCAGAGGAACTACTCATTTCTAGAATCACACACACGCACACACACACACACACACGCAAAAATCCTGAGGTGTCATGGCTTCCACTTCACGCAGAACTAGCAGGGCTTTACTCTACTGCCGGTGAGAGTGATCCACTCGGGTTCTTAATCCAATAAAGTTTTAAAGAAGTTCACACCAGCTGGACTCTGAATCGGTGGGAACACAAGCTGAGGTCTACCTTAGACATCTTGGTCTTGTTATCCCCGGTCAGGAAGGACAGGTTGTTGATCTCGTTCTGCACCACAAAGTTCTGCTCCTCCCGTTTGAAGTTCTGCACAGAAGAAGGAGATTCCAAAAGTGCAAGGCAGCCGTCTGTTAGTCAGAGCCAGCTGCACTGGAAGCAGGCGTGCTGGGACTACTTAATGTGGTGTTTGTGAGTCACTACTCACGTGGGATTTGCACCACAGGATGAATATCTCTGCCACCATTCTGAAGAGCTCGTTGGAGTCCCGGTCCGGCTCTTTGAGCCACCGAGATCTACACGAGAAACGTTAAAAAACGCCATTCATAACCACACACACCCACGCAAACGCACACGCACACACACACACACACACAATGTCAATGTCATGAAAGAGAATCCATGTTACATATTGAAAGTAAATAGTTGATGTGGCTTTAAGTGAACAGCGTGAAGTGCAAACCATCAATCGCTGTAAACCACTCCACACCTCAACCATCCATTTTCTCATGTTTTCAGCTCTTAACATAAAAAAAGGGAATTATTCGAAATGAACAACAATAACCCAATTCCAATTAAGGCCAGTGAACCCGAAAAAACTACCCATCATGCCCCAGGCCCACCTGTTGTTGTCCACGTAGCGGATGAGCATGGGGTAGAAGGCGTACAGGTCCCGGCAGAGCACGGCGAACTCGTCCAGGATGAGCAGCTCGGCCTCCTGGGTGTCCCCCTTGCTGTCGGCCTTCAGCAGCTCCTCCTCGCCCACCACCTTCACCGTCTTCTTCTTCAGCTTGTCCAGCGTGGGCAGGAAGTGGCTCTTCAGCAGGTCGGCCCGCGCCTTGCTGATGATGGGCTGCACGTAGACTGAGGAAGGATGGGGACGTGGGTAGAGTGGTTAAGGGGTAAAGGGGGTTCAGGGGAATTCTGGTGAAGCCTTTGGATGGACGCGAGTCGTACATTCTGCGGCGTATGTACGCAACACTAGTTTGGCTTTTAGTTGTCTTGTCACTTCAGCCAGCATGACAATAAGGACGGTAAGTCATTAAGGTACAATGACAATGACAGAATATACGGGATCCCGCGATCATCAATAAAAATGAGATCCACTTTCAATCATTTACATTTGCATATATATACGACGATATACGATTTTGTGTATAACGAAGATATATTAATATTTCGTTGAACCTCCTATTTTGAATTTATAACCTTTTTTTTTTTTTTTTTTGGAAAACTGGAGAATTCTGGGAGAAATCTCCACACGACCCTATCACACGCCTCCCCGGTTCCACCCCTCTCACCCCCCCCCCCCCCCCCTCCCCCCATCCCATACCGGCGATCCTCTTCATCCAGGACGCCTCGTCGATGCCCAGGTTGCTGTTGAGGATCTTCAGGATGTTCCCCAGCAGCAGGCTGAGGTGCTCCGAGGTGACGGTGGTGCAGCAGAGGCAGCCCCCGCTGGCCGGCTGGTTCTCGGGCCCCCGCTCCCACCAGTACGACAGGTAGTTGCAGAGCATGGGCAGCACCACCTCGATGACGTGGGGCATCTCCGTGTAGCGGGCGCCCGACTCGGCCATGTCGTTGATGTCCTTCATCAGGCCCGCCAGGCGGGGCATCTCGGGACACATGTCCTCCACCGAGTCGGGCATGCCGTGGTCTGGACACACACGCACGCACACACGCACACACACACACACACGCACACACACGCACACACGCACAGGAAACTTAAAGGTCAACATGGGTTTCATTTTAGTAGCATAGTATATCATAGTGTCAACGTCATTGATTTTGAATTCCCAATATCAGCACAACGTCAGCATTAAAGAGATACAAGGGACATCTAAAGCACATTTATTATGGTGGATCTATCTGTAATGTTTTTATATTTCTATATCATATATTAATCCCCCTAAAGAATCTTTATATTTTATTTAAATTCAATGTTGATATATATATATTTATAAATATATATATATATAGCATATATATTTAAAAAAAAAAAAACGGCTTGATCTCATAATCACAACAAAACAAGTGACCCACGTGTCAGGACTCCTCCACCCCCTCATTCCCTCTAACGCTGGGGTGCTCTTCCTCACTGGCCCCTCTCCGGCCCTCCCTCTGGCCCCTCTCTGGCCCCTCTCTGGCCCTCCCTCTGGCCCCTCTCCGGCCCTCCCTCTGGCCCTCCCTCTGGCCCCTCTCTGGCCCCTCTCTGGCCCTCCCTCTGGCCCCTCTCCGGCCCTCCCTCTGGCCCCTCTCCGGCCCTCCCTTTGGCCCCTCTCCGGCCCTCCCTCTGGCCCCTCTCCGGCCCTCCCTCTGGCCCCTCTCCGCTCCTCTGTGGCCCCTCTCCGCTCCTCTGTGGCCCCTCTCCGGCCCTCCCTCTGGCCCCTCTCCGGCCCTCCCTTTGGCCCCTCACTGGCCCCTCTGCGGCCCTCCCTCCGGCCCTCCCTCTGGCCCCTCTCCGGCCCTCCCTCTGGCCCCTCTCCGGCCCTCCCTCCGGCCCTCCCTTCGGCCCTCCCAATGGCCCCACTCCGGCCCTCCCTTTGGCCCCTCACTGGCCCCTCTCAGGCCCTCCCTTTGCCCCTGACGCTGGCTGCCCGACTTACTGGCTCGCTCCCGGACCGACTTGGTGTTGAACACGGAGCAGGGGTTGTAGGCGTTCAGCTGGGGCTCCAGGAAGGCCACGGGCAGCGCCCCCGCCAGGGTGGCCAGGCACTCCCCCAGGGCCGGCAGCTGCCTGGTGGGAGGGGGGAGGGATGGGGGTAGGGGGGGATGGAGGTGAGGAACAGAAGAATTAACAGGGCTTCTTTGCAGCCATCATATCAGGAACAATCATTTGTAAAAAAGGATTATATTGTTTTAGGAAAACCTGCTTATATTGTCATAATATTACTAATGTAATTCGGAGAAGTTACCCGGTGTATAAATATTGTTATGATAAAGATAGCGCTAATTGCTGACAATTTGTATAATTTTATGGTTTCGATTTTATTGCTTATGAATGTTAAATAAACAAATACAAAGTCAAACTCATAAACACAATGTGTGGTACCTTTCCACGTAGATGTTCTTCCCCGTGCCCAGGGCGTAGAGGCTGTTCAGGATCCGATAGCAGGACACCTGCAGGTCATCCACTGTGGCACAATCAAACAACACGCATCAAGCCCCCGGACACCACAGAAACACCTCCCTTCAGGTCCCGCAAAAGAGTGAAGAATTCACCCAGACTCTGTACAACCACCCCGCCCATCCCCTCCTATCCATCTTACACACTTATTGTATGTTGTACGTCCTGAAACTTAATGTACGCAGTTATTGTATGTTGTACGTCCTGGCACTTAATGTACACACTTGTTGTGTGTATTGTATCTTACAACTTATTGTGCTGCATTTGTTTTATACGGGGAATGGGTTACCTGACAATTGTTAGTGCTTTGCACTTGGTTCTATGAAAATCCTTACTGTACCGACAGTGATATATTGTTGTTTCTCTTTCTTCTGACAAATGTACTGCCTGGAAGTCGCTTTGGCTAAAAGCGTCTGCTGAATGCCCTACATGTCAAAGTAAACATCTCCACGCCTCTGAACTCACGGAGCAGGTCCACGCCGAAGTGGTGCTGGGTGATGTGCTGGAAGAGGGCCGTGAGGATGGGCAGCAGCGCCACCGTGGTGTAGTTGATGTTCTGCGACACGCCCTTCATCTGCGAGCGCGAGTGCGTGAACTTCCCCAGCTTGAGGTTCTCGAACGTCTTCTCCAGGTCCTCGGCCGCGTTCTCGAAGAACGTCCGGAGGCCCGCCTTCACTGGTTCTGAGCCAGACTTCATCACCGTCCTGCAGGGGGAGGTGAGTGGAGATGAGCCACCGGGACGAGGGGGGATGGGTGTGTGGGTGGGGGTCTACAAGTGGGCCGGTGTACAGCGATTAGACCTCTCCCCTCCCCTGGTCCTGTCAGATGACATGCACTGATTCCAGTATTGTGCATGAATACACCAAAAGAGCGGCATTCATTGCTGGTGCTCATATATTAGTGAACGGTGAACTGAACGTTCCCACTTGCAGCTACTAAACGAATGCTTGCTCATGCACTGGCGGCTGTGGTTAGCTTTGTTCTTCACTTTCTGCATAATATGAACCATAAAACATATACTTGCATCGTTTTTTCTTGGCTTTTAAAGTAATCTTTTAAAATGATGATGATTGTCATGTGAACTATGAACATGAACTAGTTCATTTTAATCTGTGTGAACTGAACATTGAGCTATCTTTTGTGAAGTGTGAACTTGCACAACACTGACCGATTCCTCCTATGGCTGTTGGAGTGGCTCCAAAGAGAACGAGTTTAAAAGCGTGGGCATAATACACCCCATAAACATCTGAATAAAACGCAGCACTGCAACGGATCGGAGACGAATCGGAGACGGTGTGTTTGGTTTGTGTATCTTGTTTTTTACCTGTGGCGGTTTTCATTTTTGGCATGGCATTTCACATTGCGTAACATCCCATAATGAGCGCTGCTGCCGCTTAACTTAGCCCCTTACGCAGCGCCACGGGAACGAGGACGTCAGAGGCAGCTCCCATGGATGCAGCTGTTGGCACGGCGACGCTGGCCGCACGCTTTGGTACACTTGCATGATTTAACCACGTCACAAACTTGTGCGTTACATTAACACACAGAGCACGGCGTCCGCTCACGGAGAACAACAGACGCCTGCAGCCAGAATGCACACACGTACTAAGCAGGCTCTGGCCTTGTTTGGAGACCATAGGGGATCTGTGTTAATGTCAGCATCTCCCACGCGTCCCACTAACCCAGAACAGGGTGTGGAGTGCCTAGAGGCCAAAGACCCTCCACAAGGAAGATAGGGGAACGGTACCATGGACAACAGCCTTTCCCCGAAAGGCAAGCACTTAGAGAAGTCCTGGAGAATCGGTAGTACCCACCACACCTGCTGCATAGCTACCAATGGGGAACACCTGCCGGCCATGAGGCACGAAGAGAGTGGGCCAGCTATAAAGGGAGAGAGAACCTCTCCCCGCGAGGAAGGATTGTGGCAACTTCCCCTAATATGGTGAGGGGTAAGCGGCCAGTGGCACTTAAGAGGAACCCCCTACGAGAGCGGAGACACTAGGAGAGAGAGACTTATTGTGTGTGCTGACTACTGTCTCTCACCCCTGTTTCTTTTTGTCGTCCACCCAGACTCCAGTCTACCCTGAAGGTCTCCCAGGAAACCTACCCTGGACCGGGAAGAATTTACGTTGGACTTCACCCTCTCCCTTGCCCTCACTGTTTTAAATAAAGCCCCTTTGTTACTGTTGCCAAAAACCAAAGCCGACCTTGTCTCAGTCAAACGGCCACAAGGGCCTCTTTTCTTAACACGCTAGCCGCCTCACTTTATGATCGTAGTTCTATCAGAGCTTTTGTTTATGACGTTAACATTAGGTCATTTTGCCCGGTAGCTTTTAATCAAAGCAAATCAAAAATGGGATTAACCAAAGCATACATCAGTAGTAAGTAAAGCGAACGCCAGGAGGTGAACAGACAAGACCCGCTGGGGATGACCTTCAAACTCGTCAGGCAATATGGTTCTCACCTGGTGTCCAAAGTATGTGCCAAGATATGGAGACAGCTGACCATGGTGGTGGAGTCACTACCTATAGTATACAGACACGTGCAAATACACACACACGCGCACAGTCACAAACACACACAGACGCACAGAAAAAACATGAGGAAGGATCAAGGAGACAGATTAAGGACAGATAAATCTCACAAATACCTTCTCTACATCTAAATACATACAACATAAAATCAAAGCCATTGTTTAAAAGGGTTTAAGTCCCACATGATCACACCTTACACATGCACACACACACACACACAGAAACACTTGATGCATGCACACACAGACACTGCCCAAAGAGGAATTAGCGGTCTTACCAAAGAGGGAAATCCTATGTCTCACAAGAGCTGCTAACTTACAGAACAGGCTGAAAGAGTAGAGGAACAGAGGGGACGGAAGACGAAGGAGACAAAGAAGAGGGAGAAAACACTGAATTCAGGAGGCACAGCGACAGAGAGGTTTGTCAAAGTGTGTGTTGTCAGAGTTTGGCAGAGGGGAGTGGGCGACCGGGGTACCTGGTGACCATTTCCTTCTCCTTGTTGGAGGCGTAGCCGCTGCTGCTCAGGTTCTTATTGGGCGAGGAGAGGAAGTAGAGCGAGTGGTTCTTGAAGTACTGGTCGATGAGAGGGAGGAGGACCTGGGATAGGACGAAGAGGTGATGAAGGCGGGACGTCCGATTGAGTGACACCGTGTTTCCTTGTGTTTGTTGGTAGGGTTCAGACTCACTTTGGCAAAGAACTTGATCTCCTGCTCATGAGGGGACCTGTCGGTTTTTCCACTGATGGCCATGGACTCTAGAGTTAGAACGTGGTTTATAATATTTATATTAATCATCAACAACTTGGAAAATCATCTTCATCCAAATGAACATGCCATCGTCATCATTATCGTCATTATTGTTCATGACATCATCTTCATGTCCATCATCATCAACACCATCGTCATCATCGTCACCAGCATTATCATCACCACAATCATCATGACCACCATCATTATCCCTATCATCACCGTCACCATTCCCATCATCCCACTATTATCACAAGGGGCTGGACAAAATATCGATACGGCAATATATCTTCGCTCTTTATTTTCCGATATGAGAATCGATACGCTGGCACAGAATATATATATATATTTTATACCCATTAATTTTCCATTTTTTACATATTTTTTAAGACGTGTAACTGAAAAACTAATTTAGCCCATGAATAAAGACAAAGATACATCACTTTATCACCTATCATGATGAATCGTTATAGGATTGTCTAACAATATATAGATTATCGCAGAATTGCTGTATCGCGATATTATGGGTTCCGTGGACCATGTCTCGCGTATCGTACTGTATCGGTAGATAACCCGTGGTTCCCTTCCCTTATTATCACTATCCCCCTATCACAGTGTTTTCTGGGGTCCCTGGAGAGAAAACCACTTGGGGCGCCAGGGGGGGGCTTCCTACCCAGGTGGGCGATGAACTCGTGGGCCGAGTCCACGTACTTCAGCAGCTTCTTGAGGAACTTGTATGCAAACCTCTTCTCCATCGACGACGAGTCCTGCTCCATGTCCTTCATGCCTCTGCCACGCGCACACACATGCGCGCGCACACACACACATAAGCAAACACACACACACAAGCAAACGCACAAACACACAAACAAGAATAGACATTTTGATGTTAATGCATGAAATGTTATAATGTTGATATAATAATGCAAAAAATCGACTGAAAAATAACTATACTATCCTCAATAAAAAAAAAGTGGTAAAGCGGATTTTAATTGAGAAGGGAAATTGGAGTCCTGGGTTTTGAGCCAAATCAATAACATGGAGCAGGAATTCTACTTTCACAGCGGGCAAGCGGGTATGAGGAGCTGCAGCAAGTCAAACGGAGAAACAATTAACCTTGTGGTGACGTAGCCATTGATCTGCAGGAAGCGGAACAGATCCTGGGCCTTCTCTCGATCCCGCGCCTTCTCCTTCGCCGTCAGCGTGTCGTAGGGTACCAGCAGAGGGTGTGTTCCCCCACCTGAACACACACACACACACACACACACACACACACACACACACACACACACACACACACACACACACACACACACACACACACACACACACACACACAGCAGGCGGTCATGCTCAGTGACTGAGCATCGGTCATGGCTGACTGAATACAGCTATTTCCTGAATGTCTCTATCTGACAGCAGCGGCTTTAGTGGAATCCTTTGCTACTCTGATCTCTGAAACACACACACATGCGCTCACACACACACACACCCACACTCACACACGCCATACTCAAATTCACAAAAAAACGTAATCCCCTTCTATGTGTGTGCATGTGTGAGTGTTTGTGTGTGTGGTTGTATGTGTGTGCGTGTTTGTGTGTGCGTGTGTGTGTGTTAGTGTGTGATTGCACATGTGTGTGTGTATGTGTGCATATGTCTGATTGTGTGTGTGCATATGTGCTTGTGTGTGTGAGTTCGCGTGTGTATGTGTGTGTGTCCCAGGTGGGATCAACCACACTAGGGAGTCACCTTTGCTTCCAAGGTCACTCTTTTTCTTCTTCGCCCAGATGTTATGATAATTCTCCGCCAGCACATCCACCATGCCCTTGGGAAACACATACACAGTGTCACACCATTATTACCATGATTATGCATGCATGGGATAACCATAATGAACATAGCCTTAAGAGACAGATATATAGATAACACTCATCAGCTCAATGTATAGAGATAATCACCTGCAAGTCTCTGGACAGCACCACGTTGCTTGTGTCTATTGGAGTTGGGTTAAAACCGTTTGCCTGTAAATGTTCCAAACATAAAAATGTGTGTCCAGTAAGTGGATTATTTCATAGTATTCCTCTCAGTTCTTTTCTTTGTCTTCTCGCTAGCCTCATAGCATAATTTCCTAAGTCATATTTTGGCCACATTGTTATATCTAACCTAACTCTCCTCTCCTAACGCAGCTGATTCACTGAGCCTCTGTGGCTCTATCCTAAGCCAATCAGACTGTTTCTTACATTCCATAAGCTCTATCCGCCTAAGTCTTCTATTTGTCTCAGTCATTTTTTAAATACGAGATTAATCGTAAACTATGACTTAGGCAACTATACTGTGAGGCTGACAAATACACCGTTGAGGAATATGCAGTCAATTTCGGGCGTTGCTATCGACCCAACCTGGGATGCCTGGGAGATTTTGCGCATCTTCTCGCTCTGTTGAGACATGCTCTCTCCATCCTTGGAGCGGTCCACCACCCAGCCCATGGCCAGCATGCTCCTGAGGGTGTCTCTGATGGGCCAGCGGTAGATGTCCTTCTCCTGGGGTCAGCAGACGAGGACCGTATTATCCATCAAGCATTATATTTAAAACAATTTCAATTTGGGACATAAACTGACTTCTTATGTCAAAGTGGTCGACAAACACCGAGGATGATTGTGTTCATTTTCCTTCTTATTGATCCATGTTAAACTGTTTCTATCATTGCTTATAGAAATCAATACATTTGTATATATTTCTATGTTCATATTTCTTATATTAAGTTTTTCTAAATATTGATCGTGCAGAATCCTGAACAATCCAGCTTTTACGTCATTCCTGATCCTATTCCACTCTTCTTCTAGGGAGGACATTTCTGCTCACTGCACCTTCTCTGTCAGGCCCTTGTACATCCTGAGCTGGGGGTGAGTCTTGGCCTTCTCATCCACACACTCTCCATACTTCCACCCCAGCAACACCTGGAGGGGACCGAGGGGAAGGGGGTTGCAGTTTAACATTTGAACCACCAGAGGGCGTATCATGCTATGGGATTTTACAACCAAAGGAAAAGGCCGAACAACTGATGGCACAATGGTAGAGACTAACCTTTTCGGCTGACCATTTATCATGGGAATGCTCAGCATACTTGTTGGCAAAGTACTCCAGCTTGTCGGTTAGCGATATGCTAGGAAAGGTAAACGCGTGACATTTAAACCTCAAGGCTACATTAATCCATCCTAGCATGCTTGAAATCCAAGTGAGGCTCCAGAACCACAAGACAGTCAATCAAACTAATAAAGTCTATGGCACTTAAAGAGGAGTTACTGTATTGCTCTCGTCATACCAAAGTTGGATGATATACACACACGCACATACGGACACACACACGCAGCACACACACGTGCACATACACACTTGCACTCACAAACACAGAGACACACACAGATGTATGTGCACGCAAACACGCACACGCACACACGCAAACGCACACACGCGCGCATGTTGTAAATTGGGACCTACTTGGATGTATTGATCGGCTTGGGGTCAAAGTTGCCGTGGGCGTCGACGGAGGCGGGCTTCTCCACGTTGGTGTTAATGGAGGCATCCACATAGTCGGGGGGGAGAGCCCCTGAGATGGCGCTGAGGCAGGGCATGGCCATCTTGAACAGCTCAGAGTCATACTTCTATGCAGAAAATGAATGAGGTAAGTAGCAGTCCAAAATGTATAAAAGGGTCTAAAAAATATACACATTTATTTATCAGAATCAATGTGAATTAATGGAGCAAATTTAAGTACACCATTCAACGCTTCTGTATGCAATTTGAGAGAGAATTTGATTTAATCAATTCAATCGAATTAAATGAAACATTAATCTTTTATTGCGATCTGCATCCATGGGAAACTGAAGCGCCGTTGCACGACTTGGGAGCACTGATGTGGTGAGAACGGGGGTATTGAGGGATTCCGGGGTCCCTGCAGAGACCAGGGACTAATGTGGGATCCTCTTAAGAGAGCTGGGGCCCAAGAGCACCCCAGGCTCAGATCAATGAGGGTGAGGGGGGGGGGACTGGGCTAATATTGATGTTTTCTAGCTCCCGCTCGGCACCGCCTCGCTCTCACCGATGTGCATTAAACGGATTGTGCCGCACCTACCAGTCTTCGTTAGGAGGACATCTCAACGCCGCGTGAAGGAGAGCGCCGTCCGCTAACGTTAGCGTTGCTAGGTAGCCACGCCGCATAGGGCTACATCGATTTGAGCCTGAACCGACGTTCACACCGTGCAAGTTGTGTCAGCGTGTCAGATAGAAATAATAATATATATTTCACTGTTGATGGTATAATAGGAATTACATTATAAAAATATGTTCGATTCCACTTAGGAAAATTATGTTTCTTTTAATGGGATTACCCACTCTGATGAAGCTTTCGGGGACAAGGCAGTGAGAAGAAAAGCATTCACCAGTCAAATTCAATACAATACTACGAGTTACCATTCAAGGACAACCCCAGAAGAGAGCCCCCCACCGTCGACCTCAGCCACACTCCACACACTGTGTGATCAGAGCGGAGAACACTTCATTAAAAGCGGTCCTCATCTCCCTCTGATGGCTTAACATGAACCTTCCCCCCACGAGAAGAGAGAGAAGGCATGAACCCCTCACCCTCTGGGACAGCGAATCAAACACGCCCCAGAAGATCTTCTTGGTGAGGAGCAGCTCTTCGTCCGAGGCCATTCCGTAGCTGCCCCAGCCCGAAGGCAGGCAGTAGTACTTCCAGTTCTGCTCGTAGTGATTGGTCAGCAGCTGGGAGTTGGGGGGGGAGAGGGCAAAGGTGAGCACATTCAGAGTCAAAGACACTCGCTGGTATTCATTTAGTCATTTGTCATTTGACACACAAAAAGAGAGAGAGACATACTGATCAGACATTAGTGTGACTGTGTGTGTGTGCGAGTGAGCGAGTGCATGCGTGCGTGCGTGCGTGCGTGAGTGAGTGAGTATGTGAGTGTGTGAGTATGTGATTGAGTGTGAGTGTGTGCGCAGGCTGGCGTTCTGGGCCCTACCCTGAGAGGCATCTTGCAGTACTCGGTCAGCAAGGGCACGTCAAACACCAGCCTCCTCAGCAGCTGCTGCAGCATGGAGGGGCGGAGGTATCTGTAGGGTGACCAATACAGGGAATTAACAGATAGAGGGAGAGCAGGATGTAGAATTGACCAATAGAGAGAGAGTATGATATGGAATTAACAAATAGAGAGATGGTAGGATGTGGGCAACCAATAGAGAGAGAGTTTGATTGGGGAGAACCAATAGAGACAGTAGGATGTAGGAGACCCAATAGAGAGACTGTATGATGTAGGAGACCCAGTAGAGAGACAGTATGATGGGGAGAACCAATCGAGAGACAGTAGGATGTAGGAGACCCAATAGAGAGACTGTATGATGTAGGAGACCCAGTAGAGAGACAGTAGGATGTAGGAGAACCAATCGAGAGACAGTAGGATGTAGGAGACCTAATAGAGACAATAGGATGTAGGAGACCCAATAGAGAGACATTATGATGGGGAGAACCAATAGAGAGACAGTAGGATGTCTTTATGACAACAGCCTCTTCATACACAAACCAATTTGGCCTCAGTCTCGTCTGATGGCATTTAACGACGGGGATATTTTTAGCACAATAAGAGGCCCTTGAGCGTGCTAACCTGACATTAGGAAGGGGATATAAAAAATCCTCCCATGTTTCTCCCACTCCCAGAACGGCAATGCTGTTTCTATTTTTAGCTCAACTTCTGGAGCTTCTCCGAAAGACGAAAAATATTTTGAGAGTTAACACGTGTATTCCTAAGGCAGCCGCTCTACACGATGTCTGTTCAAAACCTTGACACATACTTTCTTCAAGAACCTTGGTTTCCGGAGAAGATATCTGAGCTTTAGTATACGGTACAAGCGTTAACGTTAACGTTCGCCGTTCACCAACAGACCCCCACCGCAGGCGACATGATCGCTCAAAGCAAACACAACGCGAAAGAAAGAAAGTGAAACGCCCTGTTCACCCAGATGAGAGCTCTTCTGCTTTCAGATGACACAGCTCCGCACAACGAGACACCCACGTGGGGGGTGTCTCCGTAGGGGGTACAGCGCGGTTGGGTTAGTCATGAGTGGGCGGCATGTTGCTCAGGAGGTAAAGCGGGTCGGCTGGTAGCTGGGAGGCTGCTATTTCGATCCCCGGATCCCCAGTGTCGAGGTTGTCCCTTAGCAAGAAGACACCACACCCTAACTGCTCCCGAGGAGCTGGCTGTCGCCTTGCGTGGTTGTCACCGCCGTCGGTGTGTGAATGTGTGCATGAACGGCCGAATGTAAGGCAATATTGTAAAGCACTTTGAGTGGCCAGTGGTTAGAAAATCACCACATGGGGCGCCCCGTTGGCTCACCGGGGAGGGCGCGTACCATTAGGGCTGGGTAAAAATACTGATTCATCAATGCACTGCAATTTATTTGTTCTCGATTCAATTTTGCGATTTTTTGGAAATCTATTATTTCCAAAAAAAGAAAAAAAGTAAAAAAAGAAGCATACTCATTGTAATCTAGCGAGTATGCCTAAATGTACAGGCCCTTTTACATTTGTCCATGCTATGATTATTACTTTTATGCTGCAAGTTTAGCTCAGGAACAATACTATGCAATTCCCTTTTTGCTAGTTAAAGCACAATGAAATTGTTAATTCTAAATAATATTTAGGTATTTTTGTCATCTGCATGTATTATTGAATCGATATCGAAGCAATTGGATCAATATCAAATCAAAATCGAATCGAATCAAGACCTAAAGAATCAAATTGAATTGAATTGTGAGGTAGCTGGCAATGCCCAGCCCCACGTACCCTTAAGGTACAGTCCTAATAGCAGTTGACTCCTCCCCTCTATCTCCCATTCCTTCCTGTCTATTCCACTCTATCATAAAGCATAAAAAGCGTAGTCGGTTCCACGGAGCTGCGTACTTGCAGACGGCCAGCAGGCACTCCTCGATGGCGTCTCGCTGGGCCTTGGTGAGCGAGCGGCCCTTGGACAGGCGGTAGACGGTGTGCAGGGTGGAGTCCACCAGGGCGGCGTAGTGCTCGGTGCCGGCGAACAGCGGGGCGCAGCGGGTGAGCAGCGGCAGCATGGCCGAGCCGATGTAGCGGTTCATGGCCAGCGCCGACTCGCTGGTCCGGAGACCCTCCTGCAGAGGGGAAGGGGCGAGGTCAGGGGGACTGGGGAGGGGGGACGCGGTGGAGCTTTGGGATGCACGCGTCGCGTTGCATCCGGCAGACACCCACGGTTCATTGGGTTGAATCAATGCAGTTGATCGATGTAGAACTGATGACTTTTTGGGAAAAATAATAATGTAAAAAAAGGCTCAGGAATGTCAATGTACACATACACACACACACGCGCACACACAAAGGCTTATTCATTCGCTCACTTAACCAGAAAACATCGCTACAATCTCTTTCAAACTCATGTCATTTGACCAATGCTCCATCCTTAAAGTCGCATCTTCTGCAACCGTCATATTTGAAAGTTATAAGAGAGCGCGGACCGCTGGTATCTGTTTGGGAAGGGGGAGGACCAGGGGGGGGGGGGTTGCTACGCACCGCGTCCAGGAAGGCGGAGGCTCGGAGGTCCGGCAGGAAGCCCACCTCCAGCAGGTGGAGCAGGAAGCCCTGCTCCTCCACGCCGTACACCCGGTCCAGGAACAGCACCATGGGCGCTTTGTGGTCGGGCTGGAAGCAGGCCGACATGTCCGGCTCGGTGACAGACCCGTCTTGGGGGAGGGGGGGCGAAGCGAAGGGGGGGGGGGGGGGGGTGAAAAAACAGAGCACATTACAATAAACAGTTCTTTTTCCACTTTATACATCTCCTGCTTTGGCATTCAGCCAGCAGTGTATCCGAGCCGCATACCAACACCGAGATGCTGAAATGTTAATAAATGGTTGCGTTCCAACACTTAATCTCCGTCAACGCCCATCGCACCCCAACCGCGTTACAACCGAGACGAAGAACCGAAGAACCCCGACAACTCCTCTCCCTCGTCCCTGGGACCCTGTGGTCCCCAGCAGCGTGGCAGGGGGGGGCTCGGGGGCCTGGTGGGACGTGGGGGCTCGGTGGGCTGGGGGGGAGCAGAGGGCTCGGTGGCCTTGTGGGGGGGCCGGGGGGCTTGGTGGGCTG